>NC_134483.1:318087607-318217090 GCF_040206685.1 Ascaphus truei
ATGTGGTTGAAAAAAGATATATGTTCAAGTTCAACCTACGTACAGTATGTATGCTAAATTTAGATGACAGATGTGTATCCTATATTTCTATTTACAGTATTTGATCCAGAGGAAGGCACACAAAAAACCCTACTGAAATATCATCCAATGATGTCTCATAAAGGGAAAAAATCAATTCCTTCCTGACTTCAAATAATGGCAGTCAGATTTCTCCCTGGGTCAACATCCTTCCCATGTTTACTTATTTGCTATATCCCTGTAATCCTTTTCTTTCTAAAAAGATGTCCAAAGATGAGAAAAGGGGGAAAAGAAGGGATAGAACTCTCACTTCAGCTAAGACTGATAGATAAGTAAATGTAGACATGCTGCAATAGGGATGGGGGATAAATAGCACACACAAGAGAAGATTCCCTATAGAATGAGGGAATCTCGTTAGTCTGATGCTGGAATATCATGCTTGTGATGCAGAATATGTCTAACCAATGCAGCAGATCATTCATTATTTTCAATGCTGATATCATCCACCAGCGGAATTGCCTCACTGTGAAAAGACAAAATTATAAAGATGAAAAGAGTACAGAGATACTGTACACTACATACTGGATGAAAAGAACATGAGAGGAACAACTGTATACAGTAGTGTACTTACTCGGTTCTGACCTTGCGGACCATCCTACGAGCCTTTGTCTTCCCTTGAACATGATACTTTACGCAGTTAGTGTAACCTGGAACCCCCCCCCCCACCCTTGCTGCAGCCACCATTGCATTATAATAATTGTGAATCATTTCTTGTACATGTGCATTATTTTACTAATACAGGTGCGCCGACGAGTATTCTAAAACTTGCCTTAAACTTGCCTTGAAAAATCTGGGGCTATCACCAACAAGATCTAGGTACATGCTGGGTACATGCTGCAAACATTTCAGTGACATTTCTGCAGAGACTAATGGCCCATTGGATTAACACAGCAGGGGTCCCAGGCAGTCCCATTCAGTTTGAATTGGACTGCCAGGGACCCCCGCTGTTAATCCGATGGGCCATTAGTCTGTCTGCAGAAATGTCACTGAAATGTTGCAGCATGTACCCAGCATGTACCCAGCATGTACCCAGAATGTACCTGGGTCTTGTTGGTGATTGCCCCAGATTTGTTTTAGAATACTCGTCGGCAATACAGTATCTTTGTTAATTTTATAAAATTGCATCTCATTATACTGATGCTAGAATATCATGTTTGTGGTGCAAAATATTCCTAACCTTTGCAGCAGAGCGTTCATAATTTTCCATGCTGATCTAATCCACAAGCTGAATTGCTTCACTGTGAAAAGAAAATGTTTGGAAGATGAAAAAGAGTAGAGGCATACTGTACACTACAGTACATACTGAATGAAAAGCACATGAGAGGAGCAACTGTATTCAGTAGTGTACTTACTTGGTTCTGACCCTGCGGACAATCAAACCAACCACTGTCGTCCCTTGGGCATGGCACCAAACGCAGTATTGTGTCACCTGGATACTCCCTTGCCGCAGCCACTGTTGGATTCTTATGGCTCTAAATCCCTTCTTGTATATGTGCATTATTTGAATCCTAGTTTTTGGGTTAATTTTTTTAGACATACCTATAGTTGCTATTCAGAATGTACTACTGAATGCAGCATGAAGCTTCGCTATGCATGTTTTATACAGGTACTGTAACTGTGCTCTAGCAGGAAAGCTGTAGGTATACTCCGACTTTTACACCTTGCCACAATAGACACCCAATCACCAACTCAGCCCTACCCAACATTAACACCTTTTATTGAATGTTGCCCTAGCTGATGAGTGTCGTGATCGGGATATGAGGGGTTAATGGGATCTGTGTATTTGTTGATCTGGATCCCCCTGCTTCAGCAGAATTGTCCCAGGTCTTAGATGTATTTCCCCAGCAGTCTGTGTTATATTCCTGTATGTGTATAAATCATGTCGGGAGGGAAGGTTTAAACATATTGTGTATATGTTGATCTGCATTTCCCCGCTTCAGCACAATTAATTGCTATGTTATGTATTGACATGGAAAGAGGGGAAAATGGTATTGTATCCCTGACAATGGATCAAGTGAAAAAAATTATAACTTTCGTTGTATACATGCTATAACAGTGATATTTGGGCACAAGTTAAATCCCACCTATAGCAGGCGGCCCAGGGATTGTTAACCCCTTCTTACCAATAGAAAGTATGACTTCCCCATGAAATAGTTTTATTTAGAAAGGCAGTGTGAGTTACATGAGTCCTCTGATGTGTTAATGAGGCCATATGCTGATCAAAGGGGCTAAGACTCACCCCCCTTGAATGTGCAGACCAGGTCTCACAACTAGGTGATAACCATTTCCCCTGTCAAAAGTGACACCCTGAGACAAAGCTTCGCCGGTCCAATGTCACTTCAGTCAGACCTTCTTTTGCCAAGGATTTGGGCCCCTGATTCATAGGTGGGGCTAATCAAATGTCCATTGCACATGTCTGGAGCTGTCAGGGGAGGGTGATGTCAGCTCTCCCACGTTATGTGGCAATGTTTAATAGGTGTAAGTTAATTCATTGCCAATCGTATGAGGCTAATGTTAAAACCAGGTCCCTTAGCTTTAAAAGGTGCCTGCAGCCTTTTTCCTGTGCTTGTCGTGACTGTAACAACTTAATGAGCTGCTATTGGACTGAATATCTCATTATTCAAATAGGTAAATATTTGTGTAATGTTATTTGCTTGATGTATTGTCTGTTCTGCTCATAGGAAATAAACTCATTCAATTTACTATATCCTAATCTTGTTCAATCTGGCCCGGTTATTATATATTTTGTCTGTTCTCTCGTGACAATGAGAAGTGACCTACTTTTGACACCTTAACAGAAAAGACATCAGCTGTTCTGTATATAAAGTCACACAGTAACTCTTCTCCTGCATCTCTCTTCTCCATCTATTGCTTCAACAATGGATCAATCCAGCTTCTAAAGATGCAAGAACCCGCTTAGTGCTGTACCAGTTAGAGCAATATGGATCCTAAACAAGCGTAGGATATTTGCAGATAATACGAGACCATCCGTGACCCCTAAAAACACTTGTGCAAAGAATAAAGTGGGAAAAGGAAACCCGGCAGCACCCAAAACTCCAAAGGGGAAGACTGGAATAAGAAGCTAGCAAGAATCAAAGGTACTGATTTCCCCAGGAAAGCAGGTACTGCACCAGTTACCAAAATCACCATCACACCCAGATCACCTCACCTAGGACCCACTGCACCCCAAAACAGATCGGGATCACCCCAGCTTAAACCAAGTGCACCTCACTTCAGACCCAGCTCTTTCCACCTGTGACTAATTGCACCCCACTCCAGACACAGCTCACTCGAGCTAGGATCCAGTGCATCCCACGCCAGACCCATCTCACCTCAATTTGGACCTGTCGCACTTCAGCAAGGACTGAGCTCCAGTCTAACTGTAACTGGTTCCTTGAAATAATGTGCATTGAATTTAGGTTAAAGACACAATAGCACCACCTATCATTACTGCAAAGTAATATGGCAGCTGGGAAACACCATTGGACATCCGCAGCTCAGCCCCTGTCACGGGCCATGACATGCAAAGAAATACTGTGGAATTGCACTAAATTCATTGATTGAAACATCCTATATATTCCACACTTACAGTTAACTTCATACACATATTTTGATCGACAATCAATAAAATAATTAATAGGGAATTTATTTTGGCTGGGATACATTAATGAAACAAGAAGTCTGATTAACAAATTTGCACATCGTACAGGTACCACATTTAAAACATTCCTTTGGTTTTTGTTAAAGAAAAGCCGTATCTTGTGGAATTCTCACATCTTTCTCCAAAAAAAGATCTTACACATATCTCTCATATTTTTACTTCTTCTGTAAATACACTTTGGGGCATATGGTAATATCTCACTTATTAATAGATAACATCTCAGGATGGACCAATTTTTCCTAACTTCTTTCGAGGCTGTATGAAAGCGTGTCAAATTGTTTATTTTCAAGTTTACTATTTTTCTTGGTTTTGGGCACAAACAATTTTTCTCTATCCATATTCAGTGATCTCTGCTGAGATTTTACCAATATATTTTCATGATAACCCCTCAGTAAAAATCATTTGTTTTAGAACTTCGCTTAGCAAAATGAAAAGCACTATTATTAGAGCAGTTATGCCTCAATCTGAAATATTGTCCAATGCAGATATTTTTCACGATTTGTTTAGAATGGAATCATTTTGCAAATAAAACTGAACTATTGGTTTTCTACATAGGGCTGATTGAACTTGCATATTTTCATTCACATATAGAACAATATTCAAAAATTATATCCTCTCAGGATTGGATCTGGGTATGAAGCACAGACTATACTTTTTATTCCTAATATAGTTCATAAACAACCATAACATTTGCTAAACCATTTCAAATCAAAATGATTTCATCAATAAATCGTCTCCACACAGATCCGGTCCAGAAAGGTATTAAGCCAAGAGGATACATTGATATTCCCACATGCCCAGAAATACATTTACGTAAAATGGCACAAAAGTACTGCCCATAGCTTTACCACTGCTTGTAAATAGTACTTATGTGTTAATATTATTTTAAGGGATTGTACAATAAAACTGTGTTGCATACTGTAGTACATGCTAACGTGTGTCATTTTTCTAAAATAATTCCACTGCCTTCAATCCTCATGTATATGTGATCAAAGAATACAGTGCCTCCACATCAATGGTTACACACTATATATATATATATATATATATATATATATATATATATATATAACGGAAAAAGCCATGTTTGTCCAGTTGCGATAGTGCAGAATAAGTGAGTTCTTCAGTATTAGGTGATACCTTTTTTATTTGGACTATCCTTTGTGCTGCTGTGGATGAACAGCGCCCCATTCCCAATCCTCACCTTCCTTATCTCTGTTTTAATACCCTTCTAGTGCCTTCTAACATTCCTTCCCCACCCCACCTCATCTACATCTCTGTTCTTTTTTCTTCCTTTTTTTTGTTCCTTTTCCAATACCTGTCTTAGTCATAGTATATCAGTATTGCTGACCAGAGGAGGAGAGGAAAACTCTCAAAAGCTTGTCCTATGACATAAATTATTAGTCCAAATAAAAAAAGGTATCACCTAATACTGAAGAACATAGAATCCTTGAACATTGTCTTAATATTAAACATGCCCAGCTTGATCTGGACGCTTTCAAGAAAATTATTTCAGTGGCAAGGCATTTCTTACACAAACATGGCTCTGACAGGATGGCCCTCTCTGCTTTTGCCATTGACAAAGTGTCTTTTGGCATCAGAGTGGGTGACCTTGAAATAGCCCTCCTGCAGAAAGTGCAGATGGATCGTGCAGTTAGGATCAATGATGCCATCTGGCCTTAAGGATTATTTAGGTTTTGTCATGTTTCTGTAAGAGATAGTCTGGGCTATTACCATTTGGGATTATACATATATTTCTCCTTTTACTTAGTCCCGGATGCTGCCTATAATAGCATTTTTTTTATGTATTATCAATAGGAAGATGGATGGATGGATGGAGCGCAACCTCAAGAGAAAAAAGTACAGCCAGTGTATTCTGCCTGTGCTCACGTTTGGATGTGAAGATAATTCAGACGTTTCAGACAACTCAAAGATGTATGAAGAGATTTGTGCTTGGTGTTACTCTAAGATACAGGAAAATGATCATATAGGTTCCAAAGCTAATGGAAATCTCAACATCACAAAGGTGGAAAAAATAAAATGTCAGTGGGCAAGAGAAAAATGCCAAGTGTCATAAATACTGTTGATGTCAAGCATGCACTGTGTAAATTAATATGAATGCAAGACTGGCAGGACGGCCTGTAGCCGAGGTCAGGGAACAGTCCACACGTGTAGTTTCAGGATAATGAAAACGTTCAGTGGCTTTATTTCTCCACAACATAACATAACATGCGGTTACACTGTCCCTTCAAACCAAAACAAAACCTGCTCCACATTGGGAGATCTGACTAACACACCAGGCCTATCTAGCAGGCTGGCTGGCTAGACCATAACCAAACCATAAGTGTATTTTCAGCAGTCAGAAAAACAAATGAACAATCCTTACTTGGGTTGAAGTAGTGACTTTGGTGAATCCCTCTGGCTAACAGCTCACATAGCAGTGTTCTCTGGTCTAAGGCAGGCAGCTACTGCCAGTCACAAGATCCTTTTCTACCTTGCTGGCTATCAGGTGTCAGGTTACTTCCTGATTGCTTAGCTTCCACCTGAGTTAACCCTTATGAGTGCTGGATGAAGCACTCAGACATATGTCTCCCAGGCATAACTGATAGGAGTTGACTTCACCCTGTCACATACCTCCCCTGTTTGTGTGTGGCTAGTGTCCCACACGGCTGAAGCCCGACCCTCCACTCCTTCTCTTGACAAAAAATCAGCATTTCCATGGTCCTTTCCAGGTCTATGCTGAATATCAAAAGAGAAGGGTTGGAGGGCCATGTACCACCTGGTCAACCTTGAGTTTGTGTCCTTCATGGTGTTTAACCACTTCAAGGGCGCATGGTCAGTGACCAGGGTGAAGTGTACTCCGGTGACAATGTCTCAAGGCCTCAATTGCCCATTTTACATCGAGGCACTCCTTCTCAATGACGGAATACCTCACTTCCCTTGGGAACAGCTTCCGGCTGATGAACAGTATGGGGTGTTCAACACTATCAAATTGCTGGGACAGCACTGCTCCCAGTCCTACCTCTGAGGCATCCGTCTGGATGATGAAGGGCTCTTTAAAATCTGGGCTCCGAAGAGCGGGGCCCTCTGACAGGCACTTTTTTAGCATGTCAAAGGCGTCTTGGCACTCCCAAGACCATTTAACTTGGGTCGGGGCACTCTTTTTTGTCAGATCTGTTAGGGGTGCAGAAATTTCTGAAAAATTGGGGATAAACCGCCTGTAATACCCTGCTAACCCCAAAAGGGAGCGGACCTGTGTCTTTGTCTGTGGGGTGGGGACTTCCGTTATGGCGGCCACCTTGCTAGCTAGTGGCCTTACTATCCCTCCCCCAACGGCATAGCCCAGGTATTTTGTAGTGGATTTACCCAGGGCACATTTTTTTGGACTTGCAGTGAGCCCTGCTTCTCTTAAGGACGTTAGGACTGCCCTTAACCTTTTTATATGAGACTGCCAGTGTCTGCTATAGATGACAATGTCATCCAAGTAGGCCGTGGCAAATGCCCTATGGGGTCGTAGTACCTTGTCCATTAATCTTTGGAACATGGCTGGAGCCCCATGTAACCCAAATGGCATAGTGACGAATTGGTATAAACCGAGAGGGGTGGCGAAGGCAGTTTTGCATTTGGATTCTTCCGCTAGAGGTATCTGCCAATATCCTTTCGTGAGATCTAGGGTGGAGATATACTCTGCTTTACCAAGCGAGTCAAGCAATTCATCCACCCTAGGCATTGGGTATGCATCAAATCTGGATACAGCATTTACCTTTTGCAGATCCACGCAAAACCTCCCCTTCCCATCTGGTTAGGGACCAACACTATAGGGCTACACCATTTGCTGTGGGACTCCTCGATCATGCCCAATTCCAACATGTCTATTATCTCCCTCTCTACCAGGTCTTTTCGGCCCTCTGGCAATCTATAGGGACGGGACCGTACTTTTACGCCAGGTTCTGTCTCAATCCTATGGGACACTAAATCATTCTGCCCTGGCAGTTCAGAAAAAACATCTGGGAACTTGTCACATAATTCTAGTAGGTCTGACCTTTGTTCCGTTGTTAACTGCCCTCCCATGGGAACCTGATGGTCATTGTACGTACTACCCTTTGGAAGCTGTGGACCCAAATGCGTCTCTCGTTCCCGAGGGTGGATGAACAGCGATCTCATCGTTTTCCAGGCTTTCAGGAGGTTTACGTGGTAGATTTGTTTACCCTTCCTGGACCCTGGTTGAGAGATCTCATAGTTCACCTCCCCAGTGCGGCAGAGAACTTGGAAAGGACCCTGTCACTTCGCAAGGAGTTTACTCTCGGATGTCGGTAGTAGTAGCATCACTTGGTCCCCAGGTTGGAAGACCCTCAACCGAGCATTTTGGTTGTACTGCCTTTCTTGACGTTCTTGAGCAGATTGGAGGTTTTCCTTAGCAAACCGACCTATCATGTCTAGGCGGTTTCTAAGGTCCATGACATACTGAAGGGTATTCTTGGAGGGGGAGGACTCCTCCTCCCAGGATTCCTTCAGTAGGTCGAGAATACCCCGAGGTTGGCATCCATATAGGAGCTCAAACGGGGAGAAGCCTGTGGATGATTGGGGAACTTCTCGTACCACAAACAACAGGAAAGGGAGAAGTTCATCCCAAGCTCGCTTTTCGGTGTCCACAAACTTCCTAAGCATGGTTTTTAAAGTATGGTTAAACCTCTCTACCAATCCATCAGTCTGAGGATGGTAGACTGAGGTCCTGACAGATTTTACCTCCAATAACTTCAGGACATCCTGCATTAACTTTGCCATGAAATTTGTTCCCTGGTCAGTTAACATTACTTGGGGCAGTCCTACCCTAGAGAACAGTTCTAACAGCCTGTAGCAACCTGTTTAGCAGTGGCTGATCTCAGAGGGAAGGCCTCAGCATATCTGGTGGCATAATCTACAACAACGAGTATAAATTTATGTCCCTTCGCAGAGGGTTCTAAAGGTCCGACCAGATCTACCCCAATTCTCTCGAATGGGACGGCTACCAAGGGCAGAGGGACCAAGGGAGCCGGCTTCTGTCCTTTTTGGCTAGTTAACTGGCATTCAGGACATGTCTCACATAGTTTCATGATGTCACCATGTATGCCTGGCCAGTAAAACCGGGACGAGATGCGGTCCGTGGTCTTATCTCTGCCCAAATGACCACCCCATGGGAGAGTATGGGCTAGGGTGAACACTAACAAGAAAAAATGGGTGTATTTAGCGCTAAAAAATATAACAGTGATAATGAAAGTGAAGTGATGTGACAATACACAAAAGTTAATGACTAGGCTGCCAGGTAACACCAACTCCAAGACATCGTTGGTAAAACAAGACAAATAATAAACAATACAGACCGGCGCCGATTAGTCCAAAGGTGGATACAAAGTGTCCAGCCCTGAAAGAGTCTCAAATGGTATATAGCTGTAGATGTATCTTCCCAGCTTGACTTCAGTATGTAGACTCCGTCAATATAATGCAGAGAAGAAAAAACAAAAAGAACACATCATAGTGCAATAGGCAAATACTAAACATGCAGGACCAACAAGACAAGACAAACACTACATATAACAAGCAAGGCTGACTAATACTAAAAGATAAATTTATTATACACAATAACAATGAGGTAGCAGACGTGGGATCCGGTGGGTAAAAACCGGAATCCTACTTACAGGACTGCCACAGATCAAGTGCAGGGGTTTAGAGGTGAATGGTGACCGGCTGTAGCTCCGTCTGAACTTCTGACATCCAGGGCTCTCCTCCGCTCCGTGACCGGAAGCGCGTCACACCGAGCGACTCGGCGGCTCTCCTGGAACTGTCCGTCAAGCTGTCTCCGGAAATGCCCTCACAGGGGCGGGTGAAATCGCCAAAGTCCCTCTCACAGAACTGAACTGCTGCTGCCATACTTGCACGTTCTCTGCCACTCTCAACACGTAATAATAAATTGGCCCAACGCGTTTCGTGCGCATGCGCACTTCTTCAGGGGTTGAACACTGTTTTAATCAACCCTTTAGGGACTAGAATCTGTCGAATGACCTCCCCTGTTTGTGTAACCTTATTCACACAATATAGAATGTCATTTAACAGTTCAAAGTGTGGAAACACTCTTCCACCTTGTTCATCCATTATCTTGTTGTTGACCTGTACCACCTTCTCATATTGTCTAGCCAGAGCTGGGTCTTCCCTCTGCCTCTGACGGAAGTCAGGAAGATCCAGGTCTGGCAAAATTCCCGTATCTATCTGTTCCCCACCCTGGTCATCTCCGGCCATGACCTGCAGTCCTTTGGGCTGACTAATGTTACCAAGAGTCCCAGCCTTTCTTAACCAGTCCTCTTTTTCCGCATGTCTCTGTTTACGTGTCTTTGGGACGTGGTGACTACGGGGAAACATCTCCGGGGAAAAAGGAAACAAGTCTCTGGGCTTCTCCGGTACCAGAGAAGTAGGCTCCGTAGGAGTAGGGGCCAAAAATGGTTCGAAGTAGGGCCAGTCTCGGCCAATTAGAACAGGAGCAGGTAGCCAGGGAGCAACCCCCACTAGTAGGCTAGCCTCTTGATCCTTGATACGCAGTAGAATGTTCGCCGTCGGGTATCTCTTTGTATCCCCATGGATACACTCGATATTCCAAGGAGAGTCATAGGATAGTCTGTTGCTTGGAATTAGGCCCTCTAGGATCAGGGTTTTTCCAGATCCCGAGTCCAGCATGGCTTTTACTATTTTCCCCTCCAGAGATGCGGGGACTAACCACGGGTTGTGGTCCCCTCGGAGAGAAGCTGTGGCAAAAGTTCTGCCATATGAACAGTCCATCTCATCAGCTCCTGAGTCCGCAAACTCGGTCGTCAGCGGAAGCTCTCGACGGGGTTCGGTGTTTGGACTTCTCCGCTGTTGGATGGGATCCTCCCTTCTGGTTGGTGGTGGTATCCTCTCCACCGGATGGGTGACTGAAGCCAAGGTTTTCGGGGAATACTGTGGGTGGTGGCCTCCCTTGAGTAATCCAATAGCCTGAGACCCGGGACGGTCGTCTCTGCGGGAGTTTGTACCAGGAACCCTCCGAGATGGGAAAGGGTCTTCCGATCGGGTTGACTGGATCTCCCGAGCTGGCGGGTTATAGACCCCTCGATTGTCTGCTCTCCTTCCTCTGGTATCACCGGAAGCAACTGGTGTTTGCACGGACTGTTCCCAGCTATCCTGTTGGGTGTCGTCGCCAAGGAAGTTTTCCACCAAGCGGACCGCTGAATCCAGATAAAATGCAGCGTGTCTTTTTACCCAGGAGCGGGAGGAGGGGGGCAGTATCTGTATGAACTGCTTGAGCACAAACTGTTCAAGGATCTCTGCCTTGGTATGCTTCTCCGGTTGTATCCACCTGGCACATAAGTCTACTAAGCGGTGGGCTACGACCCGGGGTCTGTCTCTGTTTGTATATTTGACTGTCTGGAACCGCTGACGGTAGGTCTCTGGAGTAAGGCCTAGGTGATCCAGAATAGCAGCCTTTAGTTGCTGATAGTCCATGGCCTCGTCTGCTGGAAGAGCTTGAGAGGCTGCCTGAGCTTCTCCTATGAGGAGTGGAGCCAGAGTCGTTACCCAGCGTTCAACTGTCCAGCCGTGGGCCGTGGCTACCCTTTCAAAAGTGAGGAGAAATGCCTCTGGGTCGTCGGTTGGCTTCATTTTGGGCAGCATCACTGGTGGGTTATTTGGAATCTCTGGTCTGCCTGGGGCTGGGCCTTCGACCAGCAGTTGGAGTAGCTTTTCCTCTCGCCGGGCCTGTTGCTCATCTTGCTGGGCTTGTCGCTCAATTTGCTGAGCTTGATGTTCTACTTGCTTGGCCTGCCATTCTATTTGCTGGGCCTGTTGCTCAGCTTGCTTCTCTGCTAGCTGGAGCTGTTGCTCAAGGAACTGAGAAAAAAAATTCTCCATTTTTTTTTTCTGTGTGGCTCTTCAGATACAGGGCTGTCTGAAATCCCACTTCTGACACCACCTGTGGCAGGACGGCCTGTAGCCGAGGTCAGGGAACAGTCCACATGTGTAGTTTCAGGATAATGAAAACGTTCAGTGGCTTTATTTCTCCACAACATAACATAACATACGGTTACACTGTCCCTTCAAACCAAAACAAAACCTGCTCCACATTGGGAGATCTGACTAACACACCAGGCCTATCTAGCAGGCTGGCTGGCTAGACCATAACCAAACCATAAGTGTATTTTCAGCAGTCAGAAAAACAAATGAACAATCCTTACTTGGGTTGAAGTAGTGACTTTGGTGAATCCCTCTGGCTAACAGCTCACATAGCAGTGTTCTCTGGTCTAAGGCAGGCAGCTACTGCCAGTCACAAGATCCTTTTCTACCTTGCTGGCTATCAGGTGTCAGGTTACTTCCTGATTGCTTAGCTTCCACCTGAGTTAACCCTTATGAGTGCTGGATGAAGCACTCAGACATATGTCTCCCAGGCATAACTGATAGGAGTTGACTTCACCCTGTCACATACCTCCCCTGTTTGTGTGTGGCTAGTGTCCCACACGGCTGAAGCCCGACCCTCCACTCCTTCTCTTGACAAAAAATCAGCATTTCCATGGTCCTTTCCAGGTCTATGCTGAATATCAAAAGAGAAGGGTTGGAGGGCCATGTACCACCTGGTCAACCTTGAGTTTGTGTCCTTCATGGTGTTTAACCACTTCAAGGGCGCATGGTCAGTGACCAGGGTGAAGTGTACTCCGGTGACAATGTCTCAAGGCCTCAATTGCCCATTTTACATCGAGGCACTCCTTCTCAATGACGGAATACCTCACTTCCCTTGGGAACAGCTTCCGGCTGATGAACAGTATGGGGTGTTCAACACTATCAAATTGCTGGGACAGCACTGCTCCCAGTCCTACCTCTGAGGCATCCGTCTGGATGATGAAGGGCTCTTTAAAATCTGGGCTCCGAAGAGCGGGGCCCTCTGACAGGCACTTTTTTAGCATGTCAAAGGCGTCTTGGCACTCCCAAGACCATTTAACTTGGGTCGGGGCACTCTTTTTGGTCAGATCTGTTAGGGGTGCAGAAATTTCTGAAAAATTGGGGATAAACCGCCTGTAATACCCTGCTAACCCCAAAAGGGAGCGGACCTGTGTCTTTGTCTGTGGGGTGGGGACTTCCGTTATGGCGGCCACCTTGCTAGCTAGTGGCCTTACTATCCCTCCCCCAACGGCATAGCCCAGGTATTTTGTAGTGGATTTACCCAGGGCACATTTTTTTGGACTTGCAGTGAGCCCTGTTTCTCTTAAGGACGTTAGGACTGCCCTTAACCTTTTTATATGAGACTGCCAGTGTCTGCTATAGATGACAATGTCATCCAAGTAGGCCGTGGCAAATGCCCTATGGGGTCGTAGTACCTTGTCCATTAATCTTTGGAACATGGCTGGAGCCCCATGTAACCCAAATGGCATAGTGACGAATTGGTATAAACCGAGAGGGGTGGCGAAGGCAGTTTTGCATTTGGATTCTTCCGCTAGAGGTATCTGCCAATATCCTTTCGTGAGATCTAGGGTGGAGATATACTCTGCTTTACCAAGCGAGTCAAGCAATTCATCCACCCTAGGCATTGGGTATGCATCAAATCTGGATACAGCATTTACCTTTTGCAGATCCACGCAAAACCTCCCCTTCCCATCTGGTTAGGGACCAACACTATAGGGCTACACCATTTGCTGTGGGACTCCTCGATCACGCCCAATTCCAACATGTCTATTATCTCCCTCTCTACCAGGTCTTTTCGGCCCTCTGGCAATCTATAGGGATGGGACCGTACTTTTACGCCAGGTTCTGTCTCAATCCTATGGGACACTAAATCATTCTGCCCTGGCAGTTCAGAAAAAACATCTGGGAACTTGTCACATAATTCTAGTAGGTCTGACCTTTGTTCCGTTGTTAACTGCCCTCCCATGGGAACCTGATGGTCATTGTACGTACTACCCTTTGGAAGCTGTGGACCCAAATGCGTCTCTCGTTCCCGAGGGTGGATGAACAGCGATCTCATCGTTTTCCAGGCTTTCAGGAGGTTTACGTGGTAGATTTGTTTACCCTTCCTGGACCCTGGTTGAGAGATCTCATAGTTCACCTCCCCAGTGCGGCAGAGAACTTGGAAAGGACCCTGTCACTTCGCAAGGAGTTTACTCTCGGATGTCGGTAGTAGTAGCATCACTTGGTCCCCAGGTTGGAAGACCCTCAACCGAGCATTTTGGTTGTACTGCCTTTCTTGACGTTCTTGAGCAGATTGGAGGTTTTCCTTAGCAAACCGACCTATCATGTCTAGGCGGTTTCTAAGGTCCATGACATACTGAAGGGTATTCTTGGAGGGGGAGGACTCCTCCTCCCAGGATTCCTTCAGTAGGTCGAGAATACCCCGAGGTTGGCATCCATATAGGAGCTCAAACGGGGAGAAGCCTGTGGATGATTGGGGAACTTCTCGTACCACAAACAACAGGAAAGGGAGAAGTTCATCCCAAGCTCGCTTTTCGGTGTCCACAAACTTCCTAAGCATGGTTTTTAAAGTATGGTTAAACCTCTCTACCAATCCATCAGTCTGAGGATGGTAGACTGAGGTCCTGACAGATTTTACCTCCAATAACTTCAGGACATCCTGCATTAACTTTGCCATGAAATTTGTTCCCTGGTCAGTTAACATTACTTGGGGCAGTCCTACCCTAGAGAACAGTTCTAACAGCCTGTAGCAACCTGTTTAGCAGTGGCTGATCTCAGAGGGAAGGCCTCAGCATATCTGGTGGCATAATCTACAACAACGAGTATAAATTTATGTCCCTTCGCAGAGGGTTCTAAAGGTCCGACCAGATCTACCCCAATTCTCTCGAATGGGACGGCTACCAAGGGCAGAGGGACCAAGGGAGCCGGCTTCTGTCCTTTTTGGCTAGTTAACTGGCATTCAGGACATGTCTCACATAGTTTCATGATGTCACCATGTATGCCTGGCCAGTAAAACCGGGACGAGATGCGGTCCGTGGTCTTATCTCTGCCCAAATGACCACCCCATGGGAGAGTA
This sequence comes from Ascaphus truei, assembly GCF_040206685.1. NCBI lineage: Eukaryota > Metazoa > Chordata > Amphibia > Anura > Ascaphidae > Ascaphus > Ascaphus truei. The sequence continues at coordinate 318,102,382 of NC_134483.1, forward strand.
TGGGCTAGGGTGAACACTAACAAGAAAAAATGGGTGTATTTAGCGCTAAAAAATATAACAGTGATAATGAAAGTGAAGTGATGTGACAATACACAAAAGTTAATGACTAGGCTGCCAGGTAACACCAACTCCAAGACATCGTTGGTAAAACAAGACAAATAATAAACAATACAGACCGGCGCCGATTAGTCCAAAGGTGGATACAAAGTGTCCAGCCTTGAAAGAGTCTCAAATGGTATATAGCTGTAGATGTATCTTCCCAGCTTGACTTCAGTATGTAGACTCCGTCAATATAATGCAGAGAAGAAAAAACAAAAAGAACACATCATAGTGCAATAGGCAAATACTAAACATGCAGGACCAACAAGACAAGACAAACACTACATATAACAAGCAAGGCTGACTAATACTAAAAGATAAATTTATTATACACAATAACAATGAGGTAGCAGACATGGGATCCGGTGGGTAAAAACCGGAATCCTACTTACAGGACTGCCACAGATCAAGTGCAGGGGTTTAGAGGTGAATGGTGACCGGCTGTAGCTCCGTCTGAACTTCTGACATCCAGGGCTCTCCTCCGCTCCGTGACCGGAAGCGCGTCACACCGAGCGACTCGGCGGCTCTCCTGGAACTGTCCGTCAAGCTGTCTCCGGAAATGCCCTCACAGGGGCGGGTGAAATCGCCAAAGTCCCTCTCACAGAACTGAACTGCTGCTGCCATACTTGCACGTTCTCTGCCACTCTCAACACGTAATAATAAATCGGCCCAACGCGTTTCGTGCGCATGCGCACTTCTTCAGGGGTTGAACACTGTTTTAATCAACCCTTTAGGGACTAGAATCTGTTGAATGACCTCCCCTGTTTGTGTAACCTTATTCACACAATATAGAATGTCATTTAACAGTTCAAAGTGTGGAAACACTCTTCCACCTTGTTCATCCATTATCTTGTTGTTGACCTGTACCACCTTCTCATATTGTCTAGCCAGAGCTGGGTCTTCCCTCTGCCTCTGACGGAAGTCAGGAAGATCCAGGTCTGGCAAAATTCCCGTATCTATCTGTTCCCCACCCTGGTCATCTCCGGCCATGACCTGCAGTCCTTTGGGCTGACTAATGTTACCAAGAGTCCCAGCCTTTCTTAACCAGTCCTCTTTTTCTGCATGTCTCTGTTTACGTGTCTTTGGGACGTGGTGACTACGGGGAAACATCTCCGGGGAAAAAGGAAACAAGTCTCTGGGCTTCTCCGGTACCAGAGAAGTAGGCTCCGTAGGAGTAGGGGCCAAAAATGGTTCGAAGTAGGGCCAGTCTCGGCCAATTAGAACAGGAGCAGGTAGCCAGGGAGCAACCCCCACTAGTAGGCTAGCCTCTTGATCCTTGATACGCAGTAGAATGTTCGCCGTCGGGTATCTCTTTGTATCCCCATGGATACACTCGATATTCCAAGGAGAGTCATAGGATAGTCTGTTGCTTGGAATTAGGCCCTCTAGGATCAGGGTTTTTCCAGATCCCGAGTCCAGCATGGCTTTTACTATTTTCCCCTCCAGAGATGCGGGGACTAACCACGGGTTGTGGTCCCCTCGGAGAGAAGCTGTGGCAATAGTTCTGCCATATGAACAGTCCATCTCATCAGCTCCTGAGTCCGCAAACTCGGTCGTCAGCGGAAGCTCTCGACGGGGTTCGGTGTTTGGACTTCTCTGCTGTTGGATGGGATCCTCCCTTCTGGTTGGTGGTGGTATCCTCTCCACCGGATGGGTGACTGAAGCCAAGGTTTTCGGGGAATACTGTGGGTGGTGGCCTCCCTTGAGTGATCCAATAGCCTGAGACCCGGGACGGTCGTCTCTGCGGGAGTTTGTACCAGGAACCCTCCGAGATGGGAAAGGGTCTTCCGATCGGGTTGACTGGATCTCCCGAGCTGGCGGGTTATAGACCCCTCGATTGTCTGCTCTCCTTCCTCTGGTATCACCGGAAGCAACTGGTGTTTGCACGGACTGTTCCCAGCTATCCTGTTGGGTGTCGTCGCCAAGGAAGTTTTCCACCAAGCGGACCGCTGAATCCAGATAAAATGCAGCGTGTCTTTTTACCCAGGAGCGGGAGGAGGGGGGCAGTATCTGTATGAACTGCTTGAGCACAAACTGTTCAAGGATCTCTGCCTTGGTATGCTTCTCCGGTTGTATCCACCTGGCACATAAGTCTACTAAGCGGTGGGCTACGACCCGGGGTCTGTCTCTGTTTGTATATTTGACTGTCTGGAACCGCTGACGGTAGGTCTCTGGAGTAAGGCCTAGGTGATCCAGAATAGCAGCCTTTAGTTGCTGATAGTCCATGGCCTCGTCTGCTGGAAGAGCTTGAGAGGCTGCCTGAGCTTCTCCTATGAGGAGTGGAGCCAGAGTCGTTACCCAGCGTTCAACTGTCCAGCCGTGGGCCGTGGCTACCCTTTCAAAAGTGAGGAGAAATGCCTCTGGGTCGTCGGTTGGCTTCATTTTGGGCAGCATCACTGGTGGGTTATTTGGAATCTCTGGTCTGCCTGGGGCTGGGCCTTCGACCAGCAGTTGGAGTAGCTTTTCCTCTCGCCGGGCCTGTTGCTCATCTTGCTGGGCTTGTCGCTCAATTTGCTGAGCTTGATGTTCTGCTTGCTTGGCCTGCCATTCTATTTGCTGGGCCTGTTGCTCAGCTTGCTTCTCTGCTAGCTGGAGCTGTTGCTCAAGGAACTGAGAAAAAAATTTCTCCAATTTTTTTTTCTGTGTGGCTCTTCAGATACAGGGCTGTCTGAAATCCCACTTCTGACACCACCTGTGGCAGGACGGCCTGTAGCCGAGGTCAGGGAACAGTCCACATGTGTAGTTTCAGGATAATGAAAACGTTCAGTGGCTTTATTTCTCCACAACATAACATAACATACGGTTACACTGTCCCTTCAAACCAAAACAAAACCTGCTCCACATTGGGAGATCTGACTAACACACCAAGCCTATCTAGCAGGCTGGCTGGCTAGACCATAACCAAACCATAAGTGTATTTTCAGCAGTCAGAAAAACAAATGAACAATCCTTACTTGGGTTGAAGTAGTGACTTTGGTGAATCCCTCTGGCTAACAGCTCACATAGCAGTGTTCTCTGGTCTAAGGCAGGCAGCTACTGCCAGTCACAAGATCCTTTTCTACCTTGCTGGCTATCAGGTGTCAGGTTACTTCCTGATTGCTTAGCTTCCACCTGAGTTAACCCTTATGAGTGCTGGATGAAGCACTCAGACATATGTCTCCCAGGCATAACTGATAGGAGTTGACTTCACCCTGTCACATACCTCCCCTGTTTGTGTGTGGCTAGTGTCCCACACGGCTGAAGCCCGACCCTCCACTCCTTCTCTTGACAAAAAATCAGCATTTCCATGGTCCTTTCCAGGTCTATGCTGAATATCAAAAGAGAAGGGTTGGAGGGCCATGTACCACCTGGTCAACCTTGAGTTTGTGTCCTTCATGGTGTTTAACCACTTCAAGGGCGCATGGTCAGTGACCAGGGTGAAGTGTACTCCGGTGACAATGTCTCAAGGCCTCAATTGCCCATTTTACATCGAGGCACTCCTTCTCAATGACGGAATACCTCACTTCCCTTGGGAACAGCTTCCGGCTGATGAACAGTATGGGGTGTTCAACACTATCAAATTGCTGGGACAGCACTGCTCCCAGTCCTACCTCTGAGGCATCCGTCTGGATGATGAAGGGCTCTTTAAAATCTGGGCTCCGAAGAGCGGGGCCCTCTGACAGGCACTTTTTTAGCATGTCAAAGGCGTCTTGGCACTCCCAAGACCATTTAACTTGGGTCGGGGCACTCTTTTTTGTCAGATCTGTTAGGGGTGCAGAAATTTCTGAAAAATTGGGGATAAACCGCCTGTAATACCCTGCTAACCCCAAAAGGGAGCGGACCTGTGTCTTTGTCTGTGGGGTGGGGACTTCCGTTATGGCGGCCACCTTGCTAGCTAGTGGCCTTACTATCCCTCCCCCAACGGCATAGCCCAGGTATTTTGTAGTGGATTTACCCAGGGCACATTTTTTTGGACTTGCAGTGAGCCCTGCTTCTCTTAAGGACGTTAGGACTGCCCTTAACCTTTTTATATGAGACTGCCAGTGTCTGCTATAGATGACAATGTCATCCAAGTAGGCCGTGGCAAATGCCCTATGGGGTCGTAGTACCTTGTCCATTAATCTTTGGAACATGGCTGGAGCCCCATGTAACCCAAATGGCATAGTGACGAATTGGTATAAACCGAGAGGGGTGGCGAAGGCAGTTTTGCATTTGGATTCTTCCGCTAGAGGTATCTGCCAATATCCTTTCGTGAGATCTAGGGTGGAGATATACTCTGCTTTACCAAGCGAGTCAAGCAATTCATCCACCCTAGGCATTGGGTATGCATCAAATCTGGATACAGCATTTACCTTTTGCAGATCCACGCAAAACCTCCCCTTCCCATCTGGTTAGGGACCAACACTATAGGACTACACCATTTGCTGTGGGACTCCTCGATCACGCCCAATTCCAACATGTCTATTATCGCCCTCTCTACCAGGTCTTTTCGGCCCTCTGGCAATCTATAAGGATGGGACCGTACTTTTACGCCAGGTTCTGTCTAAATCCTATGGGACACTAAATCATTCTGCCCTGGCAGTTCAGAAAAAACATCTGGGAACTTGTCACATAATTCTAGTAGGTCTGACCTTTGTTCCGTTGTTAACTGCCCTCCCATGGGAACCTGATGGTCATTGTACGTACTACCCTTTGGAAGCTGTGGACCCAAATGCGTCTCTCGTTCCCGAGGGTGGATGAACAGCGATCTCATCGTTTTCCAGGCTTTCAGGAGGTTTACGTGGTAGATTTGTTTACCCTTCCTGGACCCTGGTTGAGAGATCTCATAGTTCACCTCCCCAGTGCGGCAGAGAACTTGGAAAGGACCCTGTCACTTCGCAAGGAGTTTACTCTCGGATGTCGGTAGTAGTAGCATCACTTGGTCCCCAGGTTGGAAGACCCTCAACCGAGCATTTTGGTTGTACTGCCTTTCTTGACGTTCTTGAGCAGATTGGAGGTTTTCCTTAGCAAACCGACCTATCATGTCTAGGCGGTTTCTAAGGTCCATGACATACTGAAGGGTATTCTTGGAGGGGGAGGACTCCTCCTCCCAGGATTCCTTCAGTAGGTCGAGAATACCCCGAGGTTGGCATCCATATAGGAGCTCAAACGGGGAGAAGCCTGTGGATGATTGGGGAACTTCTCGTACCACAAACAACAGGAAAGGGAGAAGTTCATCCCAAGCTCGCTTTTCGGTGTCCACAAACTTCCTAAGCATGGTTTTTAAAGTATGGTTAAACCTCTCTACCAATCCATCAGTCTGAGGATGGTAGACTGAGGTCCTGACAGATTTTACCTCCAATAACTTCAGGACATCCTGCATTAACTTTGCCATGAAATTTGTTCCCTGGTCAGTTAACATTACTTGGGGCGTCCTACCCTAGAGAACAGTTCTAACAGCCTGTAGCAACCTGTTTAGCAGTGGCTGATCTCAGAGGGAAGGCCTCAGCATATCTGGTGGCATAATCTACAACAACGAGTATAAATTTATGTCCCTTCGCAGAGGGTTCTAAAGGTCCGACCAGATCTACCCCAATTCTCTCGAATGGGACGGCTACCAAGGGCAGAGTGACCAAGGGAGCCAGCTTCTGTCCTTTTTGGCTAGTTAACTGGCATTCAGGACATGTCTCACATAGTTTCATGATGTCACCATGTATGCCTGGCCAGTAAAACCGGGACGAGATGCGGTCCGTGGTCTTATCTCTGCCCAAATGACCACCCCATGGGAGAGTATGGGCTAGGGTGAACACTAACAAGAAAAAATGGGTGTATTTAGCGCTAAAAAATATAACAGTGATAATGAAAGTGAAGTGATGTGACAATACACAAAAGTTAATGACTAGGCTGCCAGGTAACACCAACTCCAAGACATCGTTGGTAAAACAAGACAAATAATAAACAATACAGACCGGCGCCGATTAGTCCAAAGGTGGATACAAAGTGTCCAGCCCTGAAAGAGTCTCAAATGGTATATAGCTGTAGATGTATCTTCCCAGCTTGACTTCAGTATGTAGACTCCGTCAATATAATGCAGAGAAGAAAAAACAAAAAGAACACATCATAGTGCAATAGGCAAATACTAAACATGCAGGACCAACAAGACAAGACAAACACTACATATAACAAGCAAGGCTGACTAATACTAAAAGTTAAATTTATTATACACAATAACAATGAGGTAGCAGACGTGGGATCCGGTGGGTAAAAACCGGAATCCTACTTACAGGACTGCCACAGATCAAGTGCAGGGGTTTAGAGGTGAATGGTGACCGGCTGTAGCTCCGTCTGAACTTCTGACATCCAGGGCTCTCCTCCGCTCCGTGACCGGAAGCGCGTCACACCGAGCGACTCGGCGGCTCTCCTGGAACTGTCCGTCAAGCTGTCTCCGGAAATGCCCTCACAGGGGCGGGTGAAATCGCCAAAGTCCCTCTCACAGAACTGAACTGCTGCTGCCATACTTGCACGTTCTCTGCCACTCTCAACACGTAATAATAAATCGGCCCAACGCGTTTCGTGCGCATGCGCACTTCTTCAGGGGTTGAACACTGTTTTAATCAACCCTTTAGGGACTAGAATCTGTTGAATGACCTCCCCTGTTTGTGTAACCTTATTCACACAATATAGAATGTCATTTAACAGTTCAAAGTGTGGAAACACTCTTCCACCTTGTTCATCCATTATCTTGTTGTTGACCTGTACCACCTTCTCATATTGTCTAGCCAGAGCTGGGTCTTCCCTCTGCCTCTGACGGAAGTCAGGAAGATCCAGGTCTGGCAAAATTCCCGTATCTATCTGTTCCCCACCCTGGTCATCTCCGGCCATGACCTGCAGTCCTTTGGGCTGACTAATGTTACCAAGAGTCCCAGCCTTTCTTAACCAGTCCTCTTTTTCCGCATGTCTCTGTTTACGTGTCTTTGGGACGTGGTGACTACGGGGAAACATCTCCGGGGAAAAAGGAAACAAGTCTCTGGGCTTCTCCGGTACCAGAGAAGAAGGCTCCGTAGGAGTAGGGGCCAAAAATGGTTCGAAGTAGGGCCAGTCTCGGCCAATTAGAACAGGAGCAGGTAGCCAGGGAGCAACCCCCACTAGTAGGCTAGCCTCTTGATCCTTGATACGCAGTAGAATGTTCGCCGTCGGGTATCTCTTTGTATCCCCATGGATACACTCGATATTCCAAGGAGAGTCATAGGATAGTCTGTTGCTTGGAATTAGGCCCTCTAGGATCAGGGTTTTTCCAGATCCCGAGTCCAGCATGGCTTTTACTATTTTCCCCTCCAGAGATGCGGGGACTAACCACGGGTTGTGGTCCCCTCGGAGAGAAGCTGTGGCAAAAGTTCTGCCATATGAACAGTCCATCTCATCAGCTCCTGAGTCCGCAAACTCGGTCGTCAGCGGAAGCTCTCGACGGGGTTCGGTGTTTGGACTTCTCCGCTGTTGGATGGGATCCTCCCTTCTGGTTGGTGGTGGTATCCTCTCCACCGGATGGGTGACTGAAGCCAAGGTTTTCGGGGAATACTGTGGGTGGTGGCCTCCCTTGAGTGATCCAATAGCCTGAGACCCGGGACGGTCGTCTCTGCGGGAGTTTGTACCAGGAACCCTCCGAGATGGGAAAGGGTCTTCCGATCGGGTTGACTGGATCTCCCGAGCTGGCGGGTTATAGACCCCTCGATTGTCTGCTCTCCTTCCTCTGGTATCACCGGAAGCAACTGGTGTTTGCACGGACTGTTCCCAGCTATCCTGTTGGGTGTCGTCGCCAAGGAAGTTTTCCACCAAGCGGACCGCTGAATCCAGATAAAATGCAGCGTGTCTTTTTACCCAGGAGCGGGAGGAGGGGGGCAGTATCTGTATGAACTGCTCGAGCACAAACTGTTCAAGGATCTCTGCCTTGGTATGCTTCTCCGGTTGTATCCACCTGGCACATAAGTCTACTAAGCGGTGGGCTACGACCCGGGGTCTGTCTCTGTTTGTATATTTGACTGTCTGGAACCGCTGACGGTAGGTCTCTGGAGTAAGGCCTCTGTGATCCAGAATAGCAGCCTTTAGTTGCTGATAGTCCATGGCCTCGTCTGCTGGAAGAGCTTGAGAGGCTGCCTGAGCTTCTCCTATGAGGAGTGGAGCCAGAGTCGTTACCCAGCCGTGGTCCAGCCGTGGGCCGTGGCTACCCTTTCAAAAGTGAGGAGAAATGCCTCTGGGTCGTCGGTTGGCTTCATTTTGGGCAGCATCACTGGTGGGTTATTTGGAATCTCTGGTCTGCCTGGGGCTGGGCCTTCGACCAGCAGTTGGAGTAGCTTTTCCTCTCGCCGGGCCTGTTGCTCATCTTGCTGGGCTTGTCGCTCAATTTGCTGAGCTTGATGTTCTGCTTGCTTGGCCTGCCATTCTATTTGCTGGGCCTGTTGCTCAGCTTGCTTCTCTGCTAACTGGAGCTGTTGCTCAAGGAACTGAGAAAAAAATTTCTCCATTTTTTTTTTCTGTGTGGCTCTTCAGATACAGGGCTGTCTGAAATCCCACTTCTGACACCACCTGTGGCAGGACGGCCTGTAGCCGAGGTCAGGGAACAGTCCACATGTGTAGTTTCAGGATAATGAAAACGTTCAGTGGCTTTATTTCTCCACAACATAACATAACATACGGTTACACTGTCCCTTCAAACCAAAACAAAACCTGCTCCACATTGGGAGATCTGACTAACACACCAGGCCTATCTAGCAGGCTGGCTGGCTAGACCATAACCAAACCATAAGTGTATTTTCAGCAGTCAGAAAAACAAATGAACAATCCTTACTTGGGTTGAAGTAGTGACTTTGGTGAATCCCTCTGGCTAACAGCTCACATAGCAGTGTTCTCTGGTCTAAGGCAGGCAGCTACTGCCAGTCACAAGATCCTTTTCTACCTTGCTGGCTATCAGGTGTCAGGTTACTTCCTGATTGCTTAGCTTCCACCTGAGTTAACCCTTATGAGTGCTGGATGAAGCACTCAGACATATGTCTCCCAGGCATAACTGATAGGAGTTGACTTCACCCTGTCACATACCTCCCCTGTTTGTGTGTGGCTAGTGTCCCACACGGCTGAAGCCTGACCCTCCACTCCTTCTCTTGACAAAAAATCAGCATTTCCATGGTCCTTTCCAGGTCTATGCTGAATATCAAAAGAGAAGGGTTGGAGGGCCATGTACCACCTGGTCAACCTTGAGTTTGTGTCCTTCATGGTGTTTAACCACTTCAAGGGCGCATGGTCAGTGACCAGGGTGAAGTGTACTCCGGTGACAATGTCTCAAGGCCTCAATTGCCCATTTTACATCGAGGCACTCCTTCTCAATGACGGAATACCTCACTTCCCTTGGGAACAGCTTCCGGCTGATGAACAGTATGGGGTGTTCAACACTATCAAATTGCTGGGACAGCACTGCTCCCAGTCCTACCTCTGAGGCATCCGTCTGGATGATGAAGGGCTCTTTAAAATCTGGGCTCCGAAGAGCGGGGCCCTCTGACAGGCACTTTTTTAGCATGTCAAAGGCGTCTTGGCACTCCCAAGACCATTTAACTTGGGTCGGGGCACTCTTTTTTGTCAGATCTGTTAGGGGTGCAGAAATTTCTGAAAAATTGGGGATAAACCGCCTGTAATACCCTGCTAACCCCAAAAGGGAGCGGACCTGTGTCTTTGTCTGTGGGGTGGGGACTTCCGTTATGGCGGCCACCTTGCTAGCTAGTGGCCTTACTATCCCTCCCCCAACGGCATAGCCCAGGTATTTTGTAGTGGATTTACCCAGGGCACATTTTTTTGGACTTGCAGTGAGCCCTGCTTCTCTTAAGGACGTTAGGACTGCCCTTAACCTTTTTATATGAGACTGCCAGTGTCTGCTATAGATGACAATGTCATCCAAGTAGGCCGTGGCAAATGCCCTATGGGGTCGTAGTACCTTGTCCATTAATCTTTGGAACATGGCTGGAGCCCCATGTAACCCAAATGGCATAGTGACGAATTGGTATAAACCGAGAGGGGTGGCGAAGGCAGTTTTGCATTTGGATTCTTCCGCTAGAGGTATCTGCCAATATCCTTTCGTGAGATCTAGGGTGGAGATATACTCTGCTTTACCAAGCGAGTCAAGCAATTCATCCACCCTAGGCATTGGGTATGCATCAAATCTGGATACAGCATTTACCTTTTGCAGATCCACGCAAAACCTCCCCTTCCCATCTGGTTAGGGACCAACACTATAGGGCTACACCATTTGCTGTGGGACTCCTCGATCACGCCCAATTCCAACATGTCTATTATCTCCCTCTCTACCAGGTCTTTTCGGCCCTCTGGCAATCTATAGGGATGGGACCGTACTTTTACGCCAGGTTCTGTCTCAATCCTATGGGACACTAAATCATTCTGCCCTGGCAGTTCAGAAAAAACATCTGGGAACTTGTCACATAATTCTAGTAGGTCTGACCTTTGTTCCGTTGTTAACTGCCCTCCCATGGGAACCTGATGGTCATTGTACGTACTACCCTTTGGAAGCTGTGGACCCAAATGCGTCTCTCGTTCCCGAGGGTGGATGAACAGCGATCTCATCGTTTTCCAGGCTTTCAGGAGGTTTACGTGGTAGATTTGTTTACCCTTCCTGGACCCTGGTTGAGAGATCTCATAGTTCACCTCCCCAGTGCGGCAGAGAACTTGGAAAGGACCCTGTCACTTCGCAAGGAGTTTACTCTCGGATGTCGGTAGTAGTAGCATCACTTGGTCCCCAGGTTGGAAGACCCTCAACCGAGCATTTTGGTTGTACTGCCTTTCTTGACGTTCTTGAGCAGATTGGAGGTTTTCCTTAGCAAACCGACCTATCATGTCTAGGCGGTTTCTAAGGTCCATGACATACTGAAGGGTATTCTTGGAGGGGGAGGACTCCTCCTCCCAGGATTCCTTCAGTAGGTCGAGAATACCCCGAGGTTGGCATCCATATAGGAGCTCAAACGGGGAGAAGCCTGTGGATGATTGGGGAACTTCTCGTACCACAAACAACAGGAAAGGGAGAAGTTCATCCCAAGCTCGCTTTTCGGTGTCCACAAACTTCCTAAGCATGGTTTTTAAAGTATGGTTAAACCTCTCTACCAATCCATCAGTCTGAGGATGGTAGACTGAGGTCCTGACAGATTTTACCTCCAATAACTTCAGGACATCCTGCATTAACTTTGCCATGAAATTTGTTCCCTGGTCAGTTAACATTACTTGGGGCAGTCCTACCCTAGAGAACAGTTCTAACAGCCTGTAGCAACCTGTTTAGCAGTGGCTGATCTCAGAGGGAAGGCCTCAGCATATCTGGTGGCATAATCTACAACAACGAGTATAAATTTATGTCCCTTCGCAGAGGGTTCTAAAGGTCCGACCAGATCTACCCCAATTCTCTCGAATGGGACGGCTACCAAGGGCAGAGGGACCAAGGGAGCCGGCTTCTGTCCTTTTTGGCTAGTTAACTGGCATTCAGGACATGTCTCACATAGTTTCATGATGTCACCATGTATGCCTGGCCAGTAAAACCGGGACGAGATGCGGTCCGTGGTCTTATCTCTGCCCAAATGACCACCCCATGGGAGAGTATGGGCTAGGGTGAACACTAACAAGAAAAAATGGGTGTATTTAGCGCTAAAAAATATAACAGTGATAATGAAAGTGAAGTGATGTGACAATACACAAAAGTTAATGACTAGGCTGCCAGGTAACACCAACTCCAAGACATCGTTGGTAAAACAAGACAAATAATAAACAATACAGACCGGCGCCGATTAGTCCAAAGGTGGATACAAAGTGTCCAGCCCTGAAAGAGTCTCAAATGGTATATAGCTGTAGATGTATCTTCCCAGCTTGACTTCAGTATGTAGACTCCGTCAATATAATGCAGAGAAGAAAAAACAAAAAGAACACATCATAGTGCAATAGGCAAATACTAAACATGCAGGACCAACAAGACAAGACAAACACTACATATAACAAGCAAGGCTGACTAATACTAAAAGATAAATTTATTATACACAATAACAATGAGGTAGCAGACGTGGGATCCGGTGGGTAAAAACCGGAATCCTACTTACAGGACTGCCACAGATCAAGTGCAGGGGTTTAGAGGTGAATGGTGACCGGCTGTAGCTCCGTCTGAACTTCTGACATCCAGGGCTCTCCTCCGCTCCGTGACCGGAAGCGCGTCACACCGAGCGACTCGGCGGCTCTCCTGGAACTGTCCGTCAAGCTGTCTCCGGAAATGCCCTCACAGGGGCGGGTGAAATCGCCAAAGTCCCTCTCACAGAACTGAACTGCTGCTGCCATACTTGCACGTTCTCTGCCACTCTCAACACGTAATAATAAATCGGCCCAACGCGTTTCGTGCGCATGCGCACTTCTTCAGGGGTTGAACACTGTTTTAATCAACCCTTTAGGGACTAGAATCTGTTGAATGACCTCCCCTGTTTGTGTAACCTTATTCACACAATATAGAATGTCATTTAACAGTTCAAAGTGTGGAAACACTCTTCCACCTTGTTCATCCATTATCTTGTTGTTGACCTGTACCACCTTCTCATATTGTCTAGCCAGAGCTGGGTCTTCCCTCTGCCTCTGACGGAAGTCAGGAAGATCCAGGTCTGGCAAAATTCCCGTATCTATCTGTTCCCCACCCTGGTCATCTCCGGCCATGACCTGCAGTCCTTTGGGCTGACTAATGTTACCAAGAGTCCCAGCCTTTCTTAACCAGTCCTCTTTTTCCGCATGTCTCTGTTTACGTGTCTTTGGGACGTGGTGACTACGGGGAAACATCTCCGGGGAAAAAGGAAACAAGTCTCTGGGCTTCTCCGGTACCAGAGAAGAAGGCTCCGTAGGAGTAGGGGCCAAAAATGGTTCGAAGTAGGGCCAGTCTCGGCCAATTAGAACAGGAGCAGGTAGCCAGGGAGCAACCCCCACTAGTAGGCTAGCCTCTTGATCCTTGATACGCAGTAGAATGTTCGCCGTCGGGTATCTCTTTGTATCCCCATGGATACACTCGATATTCCAAGGAGAGTCATAGGATAGTCTGTTGCTTGGAATTAGGCCCTCTAGGATCAGGGTTTTTCCAGATCCCGAGTCCAGCATGGCTTTTACTATTTTCCCCTCCAGAGATGCGGGGACTAACCACGGGTTGTGGTCCCCTCGGAGAGAAGCTGTGGCAATAGTTCTGCCATATGAACAGTCCATCTCATCAGCTCCTGAGTCCGCAAACTCGGTCGTCAGCGGAAGCTCTCGACGGGGTTCGGTGTTTGGACTTCACCGCTGTTGGATGGGATCCTCCCTTCTGGTTGGTGGTGGTATCCTCTCCACCGGATGGGTGACTGAAGCCAAGGTTTTCGGGGAATACTGTGGGTGGTGGCCTCCCTTGAGTGATCCAATAGCCTGAGACCCGGGACGGTCGTCTCTGCGGGAGTTTGTACCAGGAACCCTCCGAGATGGGAAAGGGTCTTCCGATCGGGTTGACTGGATCTCCCGAGCTGGCGGGTTATAGACCCCTCGATTGTCTGCTCTCCTTCCTCTGGTATCACCGGAAGCAACTGGTGTTTGCACGGACTGTTCCCAGCTATCCTGTTGGGTGTCGTCGCCAAGGAAGTTTTCCACCAAGCGGACCGCTGAATCCAGATAAAATGCAGCGTGTCTTTTTACCCAGTAGCGGGAGGAGGGGGGCAGTATCTGTATGAACTGCTCGAGCACAAACTGTTCAAGGATCTCTGCCTTGGTATGCTTCTCCGGTTGTATCCACCTGGCACATAAGTCTACTAAGCGGTGGGCTACGACCCGGGGTCTGTCTCTGTTTGTATATTTGACTGTCTGGAACCGCTGACGGTAGGTCTCTGGAGTAAGGCCTAGGTGATCCAGAATAGCAGCCTTTAGTTGCTGATAGTCCATGGCCTCGTCTGCTGGAAGAGCTTGAGAGGCTGCCTGAGCTTCTCCTATGAGGAGTGGAGCCAGAGTCGTTACCCAGCGTTCAACTGTCCAGCCGTGGGCCGTGGCTACCCTTTCAAAAGTGAGGAGAAATGCCTCTGGGTCGTCGGTTGGCTTCATTTTGGGCAGCATCACTGGTGGGTTATTTGGAATCTCTGGTCTGCCTGGGGCTGGGCCTTCGACCAGCAGTTGGAGTAGCTTTTCCTCTCGCCGGGCCTGTTGCTCATCTTGCTGGGCTTGTCGCTCAATTTGCTGAGCTTGATGTTCTGCTTGCTTGGCCTGCCATTCTATTTGCTGGGCCTGTTGCTCAGCTTGCTTCTCTGCTAGCTGGAGCTGTTGCTCAAGGAACTGAGAAAAAAATTTCTCCATTTTTTTTTTCTGTGTGGCTCTTCAGATACAGGGCTGTCTGAAATCCCACTTCTGACACCACCTGTGGCAGGATGGCCTGTAGCCGAGGTCAGGGAACAGTCCACATGTGTAGTTTCAGGATAATGAAAACGTTCAGTGGCTTTATTTCTCCACAACATAACATAACATACGGTTACACTGTCCCTTCAAACCAAAACAAAACCTGCTCCACATTGGGAGATCTGACTAACACACCAGGCCTATCTAGCAGGCTGGCTGGCTAGACCATAACCAAACCATAAGTGTATTTTCAGCAGTCAGAAAAACAAATGAACAATCCTTACTTGGGTTGAAGTAGTGACTTTGGTGAATCCCTCTGGCTAACAGCTCACATAGCAGTGTTCTCTGGTCTAAGGCAGGCAGCTACTGCCAGTCACAAGATCCTTTTCTACCTTGCTGGCTATCAGGTGTCAGGTTACTTCCTGATTGCTTAGCTTCCACCTGAGTTAACCCTTATGAGTGCTGGATGAAGCACTCAGACATATGTCTCCCAGGCATAACTGATAGGGGTTGACTTCACCCTGTCACAAAGACTAAATAAGGTGTCTCACAGCATTAAGGGCCATAATTACTAAGCAGTGGTGCACCTTAGGACACTTTACAGCCCTAGTAGAAGATATACAACCCATTCAAATGAATAGGTCATAAGTTGTATTCTGGCATCGTTATTTGCCTTAAGTGGAAGCATAGCTTAATACATATGGCCTCAAATTACTACTTACGCTTTTTCTTAGGTAAGAGAAATTGCAGAAACTTTGACAAAGACGGACACTTTTTGTCCAAATTGTAATCATTGAATAAGATTGTGCTCCTTGACTTTTTGGGGATTGACCTTTTAACTGTGCCAAGATGTCTGACATTAGAAAACTTTTCACATTGATAATGTTGAGCCTTACAGCAACAGAGCCCAATGCACGTATAAGACCTTCAGTGTGGGCTGCAATGTGCCAGAATTGCTATTCACAATGCACTGCTCTACATGTTAACCTTTTGAGTTATGCTACTACAAAGATCTAATGTCTCTGGAGCAATAACCTTTGAGACTAATTGGAAGAGGAAATAATAATCTTCTGTTTTGAGAACTTCCAGGTCTCTCGGAGATAATTTTTTAAGGATAGTCCATGAGCAAGTCAGGGGTTACAGATATGTACTGAACTAAGGCCATTTTATAGAAGGGAAAGACCAATATTTCTTAAATGTTGCAATTCTATAAGACACCTTGCAGTGCCAGAAGACACCTCCTGGAGAAGGAGGAAGGAATTGCACTTCTTAAAAATATGGCCCAAAGTGATTTTGACATACAAACATTTTTTTTGTAAATAACAGTATGATAAATCTGGTGTAGGTTATTTATTAAAAGTCAGAAAGTTACACCACATAAAACTTGTAGTTACTTTGATGCACATTGAATGGAGAAAGAGATGTACAGAGATGCAGAATTGTATTCTTATTGTATTCTGTGTCATTTAACTCCTCTAACTCAATAAAACACATTTGTGACTTTGAGTGAGGAACAGAACAGTAGAAAGCGCTCTCTGTGGGAAGCATCAAGCAGACCCTGTGAACTATATTGAGGAAACACCCTGAGGCTGTTGAAGATCCTCACCAAAGTCAATTTTTTGGGGGGAGCCCTTGTGGTCTGGATTACTTGGTGCCCCGGATAAGCTAGCTACAGCGGAGTCCTGATTGCAAGTGGAGAGGGTACACGTTGTGTGAAAAAGAAAGTACACCCTCTTTGAATTCTATGGTTTTACATATCAGGACATAATAACAATCATCTGTTCCTTAGCAGGTCTTAAAATTAGGTAAATACAACCTCAGATGAACAACAACACATGACATATTACACCGTGTCATGATTTATTTAACAAAAATAAAGCCAAAATGGAGAAACCTGTGCTCTGACAGTAGACAGTGCAGAGAGACCATAGAGACATGGAGGTGGCTATGCCAGAGCGCCCCATAACCAGCTCCTCTCCTGCACTCCTATAGAACAGTGACCCCTCGTGGGCTCCAAAGCAGTACAGAGTACAGTAAATATACACCCTATCTGCTGAGAACTCCATGTGGTGAAAGCTGTGGAACCCGAAGAGCAAGAGGGGGGAAATTACCCCACTGCCCCCCTTGTCCCCCACTTGCCCCCCATCCCATTGTCAACCAGTTTTCCCTCTACCCATGTCACACTCTCTTCCCCCCTCCTCATATGTGTGTCCAGATCCCCCCTTAGTCCCCTTGGTCCCCCTTACCTCACGGCAAGGTGTGCCGATGCCCGGTGATGCAGGGAGCAGCGGGAGGGGGTAGTAGGGGCGAGCGGGTAACCGGAGGTCCACAGCGGCTCCCTTTACAGGGCGACGCCATATTGCCGATACCCACGCATGCGCAGTACACCTAGCGCATGTGCAGAATGTCCCAATAGTTGTGGCGGCCATTACAGAACTTGGCGCATGCGCAGTAGACAGCCAGTAGTGGTGGCCATCTTAACCTAGGACCCACGAGGGACTAAAAGCCCCATAGTGCTCAGGGACTGGACACACATGGCACAGCCCAGCCAATGGGGCTGCAATATTCACGGCAGCAGGACATTGCTACACTTGGCGTGCGGAGAGCCACGCCAGTCGGAGCTGAGATACAGAGGGGTAAGATAGTGTCTCAGGAGCCAGTGGCCCTGAGACTAGGCCTAGAGTTCCCCTTCAAGCCCCAGCTAGGCCCAGACTCCACTCTACCTTGTTTGTGTGCTAGGAAATGGCCCCATGAGACAGGGACACTGTTCCCATTAGATACAAGTGGTAGGGACACTGTCAAGGTGCTGTGTGGTACTTGTGGCCTGTGGTCTGGGACCAGACAACCACTGCAAGACATAGACTATCTTCATGGTGGGACACTCCATTGGGAGTCCAACCCATGCAGAGGTGGACGCCGTCGCAGACGACCTGGCTGATCTGTTCTACAGCTGGCGGTACCCAGGTTCAGGAGCACCCGGCAGGTATCACATTCAAAAATTGCCCCAATGGTTCCCACACGGCCTGTGGGTAGCCCTACCACACACACGGGGTGGGTTGTGGCTCCTGTGAACATCGAGTGGTTAGGCTCCCAGGGCACCTCAGTACTTTGGAGGAAACATCACCAGGGTGTGGACAGTGGGGTACGGCCATGCGAGGCTTGTAACAGTATTGTGGTTACAAGGTACATGTTCAGTAAACTGTTATATATGTACTGCGTTTGTATTTATTGCATTGGGTCCTGTGAAGGGGTTATCAGGTGCTTCCAGGATCCCTCACAGGTGAAGGCGCTGTCAATGGAATGAATCAGGTACAGTGGCGGCCGACCTGAGTCTAAGTCGGCTAGATCCGCGGCTCTCAGATTATCCCGGTTAGGTGCGGTTTTCTGTTTGTTTCGCCCGGAGTGAACTGCGTTATTTTAGCGCTCGTGATTTTAGCATTTTATTCTCGCCGTCTGCAATACTGCAATGTGTAAAAACACAGGGGGGCGTTTGCGAGCTGTTGTCTTGGAAGTCTAATACCTTCGCGGTTCAACCTACGTCAGTACACAGTCTGTGTGTGCACGCGCGCGCAGTAATTGTAAATTTGCATATTTAAGTATACATGCATTTGCAGTGCTGTGCTGCTGTACAGTACAGTATGTCTCATTTGAAAATTGTTGAAACGCATAGGCGTGTACAGTACTGTAACAGTGTCACATTTCGGCATATACAGCGCTCTCCCCTCGCTCAGGATAATTAACTGCACTGCAGGGTATTTCAACTTCTTATCTTCTCTATAATGCAGTACATCTCTCCCACACTATTCCTTTGAACGTGTCTGGTTTCAATCCATTGACAGCAGGTGATTACTACGCATGCGCCTGTTACTTCGCCCACCACTGCTTGCTTGCTTGCTTGAGTGACCCAAAAAAATAAAAATAAAATTTTTTATTGTAATTTTTTTTTTTTTTTTTTGTCCACAAGCCTGCAAAAACCATCTTAATGTATTACAATATTCAATCTGTGCTGTAGCTTTTGACTGCGACCCTGTGCGTTTGACTGCACATGATTGATTTGTGTGCTTTTTACGTACTGTATTTGGGGGTGTATTATTATGATGAACTGTCTTTTGAAATTAAAGTATGAAATTAAAGTATGTCTTTATCTTTGAACTTCATGCAGCTGTACCCTGAGTCGTTAATTTTCTGAATCTTGTCATTGTGTTCTTAATCCTTCCATAGCCGAGCTACAAAGCCTCACTGCGCCTGCATGTAATCCTTTTTGAGATGGGAGATAGCTGCTTACTGCGCATGACTCACCCAACTCCCCAACCTCTCCACAGAGTCGTTCATTTTCTGAGTTTTTACATTGTGTTCTTAATCCGTCCAAAGCCGAGCTACAAAGCCTCAATGCGCCTGCGTTTAATCCTTTTTGAGATGGGATCTAACTGCCTACTGCGCATGACTCACCCAACCCCCTCCACAGAGTCGTTAATTTTCTGAATCTTGATATTGTGTTGTTAATCCGTCCATAGCCGAGCTACAAAGCCTCACTGCGCCTGCGTGTAATCCTTTTTGAGATGGGAGCTAACTGCTTACTGCGCATGACTCACCCAACCCCCCTCCACAGAGTCGTTAATTTTCTGAATCTTGACATTGTGTTTTAATCCGTCCATAGCCGAGCTACAAAGCCTCACTGCGCCTGCGTGTAATTCTCTTTGAGATGGGAACTTTGAGGCTTTGTTTACGGCAACGCTTTGGAAAATACCTTCTCGAATTTGATTTGCACAGAGCATCACCTCTCTATGCGCCTATATGTAATCCTGTTTCGGATGGGAGCTAGTTGATTCCTGCTCATGCGCCTGTTACTTCACCCACCACTGCTTGCTTGAGTGCCACCCAAAAAATTTTTTTAATCGTCCTCGACACTGCCGCCGCCCTCCCGGAAACCCACAGGCCATCTTCTCCAGTTCTATCCGACAACACTTCCGCTGGTGCCTCTGAAATCCACGGGTCACTTTCTCCTTTGCTCTTAGACGACTCTGCTTCTCGCCCGGAAATCCAAAGGTCACTTTCTCCATCCCTCTTCGATGACACTGCCGCTTCTCCTCTACCGGATATCCACAGGTCACCTCCTCCACCCTTCTTTGACGTCGCTGCCGCTTCTCTCCATGGAACCCCCATCTCATCCTCCGTTGCACCCATCCACCCAGATGTCCACACGCTATGCACAAGAAGCAGCTCGTTAGACCGGATGCTGGATGGGATAACTGTGGATATCCCCGGGAACTCTATTGTGCTGGCAAAGATAGATCTGCTTCTGGAGACCATGCTAAATGTGGAGCAACGGATGCTACATATGGATCAACGGATGCTAGATATGGATCAACGAATGCAACATATGGATCAACGGATAGATCGACGGATGGAGAAGATAGAGGCTGACATAGCGGGTATACATTATTTGCTCGGTGTTCATGCCCCTGTTTCCCCGACGCCGGAGCAGGAGGGTGGCATGGATGTGCTGAATGGGAGCATCGACCCCCTTCCATCCCCAAGTGCACCCCCTCCACCAGAAGATGTAGTGTACCAGTACATGTATGCCGTTGAGGAGGACATGACAACCCCGTCAAGACCACGCCAGGAGACAACACGGCGACCAAGACCGGAGGAAAGCTTCCTCTCAGACAACCTACCATCGCCCGTCGCCTCAAGCACACCCGCTCCCAGAAGACCTACATTCGCTCGCATCGATACGGTGCCCGACATCACCCTGTGCGATCTGCCACCGGCGCTCAGGGAGAAGTATAAGGTGATGACTGCTGGTGCACCCCACAAGTATGCCTTGTTACTTTTTAAGAACCATGTGCCCTACTCTTTGTACTGCGACTGGGCCTTCAGAGTGAACTACGAAGGAAATCGCATAAAAAAGGCGCTTCTTGCCAATTTAAGAAAGACCATTCTGAGAGAATTGCGGCGCTTTTATACAATTACAGAGCCTGTAATGAAAGGTGTTCGAGACTGCATTAATGGCGTTTTGCGCCATGCAAGGAATCGGCCATGGACGGACAATCTGGTGGACTTTCTGGATTAGTCACGGGTACTGTAAGACCATACTGTTGTGCTGAACTGTACTGTAAATGTTTTGACCTGCTGTACTTAAATAAAGGAGATGTTGTTGTGTGTTTTAACTTGTATTTATACAGAAATGTTTTAACTTGCTGTACACACACACAGGACCTGCACAATTCCAGTCCCGGAGGGCCGCAAACAAACCCGGTTTTCAAGGTTGTCCTGAAAACCGGGCCTGTTTGCTGCCCTCGAGGACTGTAGTGGTGAAGGCCTGACTAACTGTTTTGCACACCATCCCACTGTACTGTATATGTTTCTTTAATAAAGGAGAAGTTGCGTTTTGTATACTGTATTTTATGAATAAAGATTTTTTTTAATCACAGGTAAGACCATACTGTTGTGCTGAACTGTATTATACTGTACATGTTTTGACCTGCTGTACTTAAATACAGGAGATGTTGTTGTGTGTTTTTTAACTTGTATTTATACAGAAATTTTTTAACTTGCTGTACACACACAGGACCTGCACAATTCCAGTCCCTGAGGGCCGCAAAGAGGCACGTTTTTCAAAGGTTACCCTGAAAACCGGGCCTGTTTGCTGCCCTCGAGGACTGTACTGGTGCAGACTGTTTTGCACACCATCCCACTGTATATGTTTTGACTTGCCATTCTTTAATAAAGGAGAAGTTGCGTTTTGTATATTTTATGAATAAAGAATTTGTTTTTAAAACATGTGACTGTAAACCATACTGACTGACTGTAAATGTTTTTACTTTCTATACATAAATGTTTTCACTACTGTAGCAGTAAACCATACACCTGTTGATATTTTGAATTGCTGTGCACTTAAAATGTTTCTACATTGTACAGTATTTGTAAATAAATGTTTTTGTATTTACTCCACCAATAAAAGAACATGTTGATTTGTTTTACATTGTTCCATTGGCTCCTTTGCTACTGTAACAAAATACAGTGTTTCTAGAATGTACACTAATGTCCAGGCATACGGTGCTGTATACTGTAGGCATGCTCAGCAAGAGTATTAAAAAAAATAGAAGACACATACAGTACTGTACTGTACTGTATGTACTGGCACTATATAGAAGACACATACTGTATGTACAGTACTGTAATACATGTAGAATAAATGCATAGTTTTTATTTTTTCGGGTTTATTACACAGTATACTGTATATACTGTAAAAAAGTATTGTATACTGTACGGCCGGAAAACATCAGTATACTGTTTCAGCTACAGTATTCTATCCTAATCAATAACGACGGCCACTCCGGTACGTGGGTTTTAAAATCCGATTCAGCAATGTGCAGGCATTGTTACACAAAGCGATATTATCCATCGAAATCTCTCCATTAGCCGTTTTCTTTTCTGAGGAAAAACAAAAAGAAAAGTTTTACTGTAATGGTCAGCCCCCTAAAGAAGTTCCCAGCCAGTCCCACCAATAATTTTCTCGGGGGGGCGTCTCCTGTTCACATGCGCATGCGCCTACCGTCAATGTAATGACACGCATATGCGTTTCAAGAAGGTTCCAATGCGCATGCGCCTAGCGTTCCACCAATTGTTCTGCAGCACAGTACTGGAGAAGCCACTCAGCCAATAATATTGCTTACAGGAGCATCGCTTGACTTTTGAATCGCGCCGATATTGATACTGTATTGTCAAAATAAAAAAAACACAGAAAATAATACGGCAACAATACTCACCATAGAATTTCCCATTCAGCAGGCACCGGCGCCGGGCCACTGCCAGTCTAGTATTCTTGATCATCCACGTCGATAATTTGCAGCGGTACTAGTACACCTGTAGTGAGCTGATGAGGCTGGAAATTGCTTAGGTACATGCAAGCTTGATCGAAACTGCACGCGAAATCCAGCTCAGGCTTGCTGGATAGACAGCAAGGGTTGTCACTGATGGTGGGACCATTATTGGAAGCCGGTGCTGGTGCTGGTGCAGGTGCATTGCTTGGCAGCGACTGTCGTTTCTTAGTTGGTTTTAACACGGCCTTTCGCCTTTTGCCGTCTGCATGATCATAGATACAGGAAAAAGCCGGTGATACACACCAATACCCTCCAACAAATTGTGGCTCAATACGATAAAAACAGGGATCGCTACATAACCTTTTCCTTATTGCATGCTTCCACGTATGAGGAGCTGGCGAAAATTTGTAAAAGTCATAGTTTTCGCTAAAATACTGATAAATTTGAACAACAGTTGCCATCTTATCATCTGTTGCATTAATCGCGGCCCATATCAAATACGCGTAACTTCTGTCGGGTTTTTGGAAAACGGGCTGCACTTGAACACTCATGGCAACGGCTCTCTGGAGAATACTGTAACAGAAACTGGTCTTTGTCTTTATTTAATATGAAAAGCCTAAATTGATACATTTTTGCAACCTCTTCCTTCAGTCTCAAGGCCAATTTACAATAGCACACTGTGGTATCTTTTTTAAACGAAACACCTGCAAGTCAACACATTACTGAAGCGCATGCGCATTACAATTCATGCATATCTGCCATCTGGCGGACATGCGAAGAATTGCAACCTATTAAATCCGAACCATTCTCAATCAACGCATCAAGCGCGCGTCAACCGCGCAAGACCCGCGCATGACCCGTGGCTGAGAACGCAAAATGAATGCGGCATGCTCCCGGTGAAGTGCGTCAAATTCCAGGAAAAAGCCTGGGAAAAACCGGCGATGTGTTAGAATAAGATGCGCCGCAACAGTACACCCCAGGCTCCCTGTAGTGGAGGATCAGGCCTCCTCTGAGCCATCAGGTAAAGCATTGTACGTAGTCACCCTAGACACGGGGAAAAGGGAGCTACATTTGGAGGTGCTGCTGAGATTCAGACCTGGGGTGCCCAATCAAAGTCTAAAAGCAGTCAGACCAAATTAGGGACCATGTCCCTACCATCCCGCCAGAGCATCCACGAGTGGTCCCCACAACGCCACGCATCTCCCCGCCACGTGGTCGCCATCAGTCAGGTCCCAGTAACCCTTCCCTTGCCCAGATTGCAAAACGCATTGAGACAGATACCGGGGTTCACAAAAGCCTGCATTGTGGACACTAAATGAGACAAACATCCAGTGGAGTATGCTCCTGGTTGATTGTCGCTGTGATATTCCAGTGGACAATGCCCCACAGTTCCTGCAGCTCCCTGAAGCCCCACCTGGTGGAAGTCCCCTCATTTACCCTAATCGCAGTGCCAGAATGGCAGCACCTAGTGCCACCCCAAGCATGGAAGGGTATTAGGCGCCCATAGCTGTCTCTCCACCAGGGAGCCCTAGCCGGAGCAAAGCTGACAGGGGAAGTCCAGCTATTCGCGGGGGCCTTACAGAAACTGATTGAGAAGATAAGTCAGCTGGCCCTGATCCAACCCTTCAGGATTTGGACTCCCCTGAGGAAGGTCCTTTCTAGAGCGAAACGTTGGAACTAAGTGTGCTATGTATTCTTAAATACAGGTTTTTGTTTGCATTACAGTTGAGTGCTGTTTCTTGTTTTCCCCTTGTGGGATACATTTTGGTCTATATCAACAGTGAGTACGCAAGGCCAGCGTGATCTTCTAGGGAATATCTTTCTAAGATTATTCCATAAGGGTTATACCACTTCACGATTGAACTGAGAAATTAGCTTAATTGTTATAAGCTAGAACTAAAGTACTGTAGGAAAACTACTTGCAACTCAGACAGTTGGCTTGATGGCTTTGAGACAGGGAAAGCGTGGAGATTCCTTACTCTAGTTACAATGATTGAACTTTTATATATCATTATTAAATTGGTGCTTTTGTGATCATCCATTATTGGCTTCTAAAAGGTACTTCTAGGTCTTTATTTTTTTCTTTCTTGGAATCTGTAAATCTCTAAGATGTTTAATAAACATGCTAAATATTTTTGCCCGTGTGTCTTCTGCATCTTAAGCTACAATCCCTACAACACAAATAAAAAAGGGAGAAAGTTATTTCAGAGATACTCAAAGACTAAGATGATTCAGAATGCGCATTTCAGCTTCATGTATGAGATCCTCCAATGCCCACTGATACCTTATGCCTAACCTCATCTGCAAGCATCTCATGGTCCCTTGCTATTTTGCTTATATAAAATAGTATTTACCTGCTCAATTACCAGAATATATTTTTTTTTAAAAGAGAGAGAGAAAGATTGTAAACCTAATATTACAATATATGTCTGAAGCTTTAATCCCTTGCATTCCCTACCATATTAATTCTCTAATATCTGGATTTCTGCTGACTTAGGGCCGATCTATAGTGTGTGCGCGCGCTGCGCCGTGCGCGGCACATAATTGGCTGTGGTTAGCCAGCCATTCTATAATAGGGCCGCGTGCGCGCACAGCAGTGTAAGTGAAACCGGCCGACAGGGGGGAAGATTAAGAAAATTATGAATTTGCGCCGCTACCGCCGCTGTTAATGTATGTATGTGTATGTATGTATGTGTGCATGTATCAGTTTATCAATTTCTGATTGGTAACAGTTGTAATAGAGGCAGGTGGTACCTCCCCCCAGAGCTCACACCTCCTCACCTTTTTAACTTGGGAGGTCTTTTCACTTTGCTGCAAAGAACAGGATCTACTATGGTTCTTTCCCCTCATAAAGAGGTAAAGGGAAGGGTTCACAGTGTAGTATAGGACCTGCATTAATTTGGTTATACCTTGACGTGTTATGCAGGCTTATGACGCTTTAGCCAAAGGGTTTAACTAAATAACCAAGTAAATATTATTATTATTGAAGTATTTAAACGTTATACTTATTACTTGATATGTATTGTCAATTGGATGTAGCATTGGGCACCCCTGTCTTATGTGTGTGTATTGTATATTGTATGTCTTTATTTATATAGCGCCATAAATGTACATAGCGCTTCACAGTAGTAATACATGTCATATAAATAACAAATAATATAAATCAGGTCATGGGAATAAGTGCTTCAGACATAAAAATAACATTAAGGATGAGGAGTCCCTGCTCCGAGGACCTTACAATCTAATTGGTAGGTAGGGAGAACGTACAGAGACAGTAGGAGGGAATTCTAGTAAGTGCATCTGCAGGGGGCCAAGCTTTAGGTATCATATGTCCAGGATTATTCAGTGCTATTCATATGCATCTTTAAGCAGATGTGTCTTAAGGTGGGTCTTAAAAGTGGATAGAGAGGGTGCTAGTCGGGTATTGAGGGGAAGGGCATTCCAAAGGTGCGGGCAGAAAGTGAGAAAGGTTTAAGGCGGGAGAGAGCTTTAGATACAAAGGGGGTAGAAAGAAGATATCCTTGAGAAGAACGGGATGGTGCATAGCGAGAAATTAGGGCTGAGATGTAAGGAGGGGCAGAAGAATGTAAAGCTTTAAAAGTGAGGAGAAGAATTGAGTGTGAGATACGGGATTTGATCGGAAGCCAGGAGAGGGATTCCAGGAGGGGAGATGCGGAGACAGATTTAGGAAAGAGTAGAGTGATTCTGGTAGCAGTGTTTAGGATAGATTGTAGGGGAGACAGGTGAGAGGCAGGAAGGCCGGACAGCAGGAGGTTGAAGTAGTCGAGACGTGAGAGAATGAGGGCCTGAGTCAGAGTTTTAGCACTCGAGTAACAGAGGAAGGGCGTATCTTTGTGATATTGCGGAGGAAAAAGCGACAAGTTTTTGAAACGTTTTGAATATGAGAGGAGAATGAGAGATAGGAATCAAGTGTAACCCCTAGGCAGCGTGCTTGGGCTACTGGGTGAATGATTGTATTTCCAATAGTAATGTGGAAGGAGGTAGTAGGGCCAGGTTTGGGAGGAAGTATAAGAAGCTCTGTTTTTGCCATGTTAAGTTTCAGTCGGCGGAGGGCCATCCAGGATGATATTCCAGAGAGGCATTCAGAAACTTTGGTCTGTATTGCAGGTGTAAGGTCAGTGGTTGAAAGGTAAATTTGTGTGTCGTCAGCATAAAGGTGATATTTAAACCCAAAAGATGTGATTAGGTCACCTAGAGAGAGTGAGAAAAGAGAAGAGGTCCCAGGACAGAGCCCTTGGGTACCCCCACAGAGAGATCAATAGAGGAGGAGGAGGTGTTAGCAAAAGATACACTGAAAGTACGATGGGAGAGGTAAGAGGAGATCAAGGACAGAGCTTTATTCCGAATACCAAGAGTATGGAGAATGTGAAGGAGAAGAGGGTGGTCCACGGTGTCGAATGCTGCAGAGGGGTCGAGTAATATGAGCAGAGTGTAATGACCTCTGTCTTTGGCAGCATGGAGGTCGTCAGTTATTTTAGTGAGGGCTGTTTCAGTAGAGTGAGCAGTGCGGAAGCCAGATTGTAGAGGGTCTAGAAGAGAATAGGTTTTGAGAAAGTGTAGCAATCGAGAGAATACAAGACGTTCAAAGAGTTTGGAGGCAAAAGGCAGGAGGGAGACAGGTCGATAGTTAGAAGGACAGGTAGGGTCAAGTTTGCTGTTTTTGAGTAATGATATAACTATTGCATGTTTAAAGGAGGATGGAAAGGTACCAGAATAGAGGGAAGAGTTAAAAATCTATGTGAGAGTAGGGATTATAGAAGGAGCAAGAGGTTTTAGGAGATGTGAGGGAATGGGATCAAGAGGGCAAGTGGTAGAGGGAGAAGAGGAGATCAGCAGTGACACATCCTCCTCTGATATAGCGGAAAAAAGTCAAGAAAGGTAGGAGGAGAGTTGGGAAGCAGTGCGGGATGGGAGGAGGCAACAGATGGGATGTTCTGATGAATGGATTCCACCTATTCCTTAAAAAAGTCAGCAAAGTCCTGAGGTGAGATGGAGGAAGAAGAGGAGGCAGCTGAGGGTGGTCTGAGTAGAGAGTCAAAGACAGAAAAGAGTCGGCGTGGGTTAGACTTGTGTGTGTTGATTAGTGATGAAAAGTAGGTTTGTTTAGCCTGAGAGAGGGCAGAGTTGAAACAGGACAGCATAAATTTGTAGTGAATGAAGTCTGCGAGCGTATGAGATTTCCTCCAGAGGTGTTCAGAGGAACGAGTGGAGGAACGCAGCATGCGTGTGTGGGAGTTTAGCCAGGGTCTGGGGTTAGAAGGGCGAGGTCGGCAGAGAGAAAGCGGGGCATGAAGATCAAGAGAGGAAGATAAGGCAGAGTTGTAGTTCCTGACCAGGTTGTTAGGGTCTGAAGCAGAACTGAAAGAGGAGAGGGAGGAGCGTAAAGTGGAATCAAGAGCTGGTAGGCTAATAGAGCGCAGGTTTCTGCAAAAACGAGGGCGAGATGGAGAGAAGCAAGAGAGAGAAAATGAAATGAGGTGATGGTCAGAGAGAGGAAAAGGGGAAATGGAGAAATCGGAGAAAGAGAAGTTTTTAGTGAAAACCAGGTCTAGGTAGTTGCCATCCTTGGGGGTACTGGCTGCAGTCCACTGTTGAAGGCCAAAAGAAGAGGTTAGAGAGAGAAAGCGGGAAGCCCAAGGGAGAAAGGGGTCATCAATGTGGCAGTTCAAGTCCCCAAGGAGAAGAACAGGGGAGTCTGAGGAGAGAAAGAAAGAGAGCCATGATTCAAAGTGAGAGAGAAAGGCAGAAGGGGGATGAGTAGAGGAAGGTGGGCGATAGATGACCGCCACATGGACAGGGAGAGGAGAGAAAATCTGGACAGTGTGAGCCTCAAAGGAGGGAAAAGCAAGAGAGGGAGGAATAGGAACGGTTCGGTAACGGCAGAGAGAGGAGAGCAGGAGCCCCATGCCTCCACCCCTGCCATCAGGGCGCGGAGTGTGGGAGAAGCAAAGGCCACCATAAGAGAGGGCAGCTTCCAGAGCTGAGTCAGTCTGAGTGAGCCAGGTCTCAGTTATAGCAAATAGGATCAGAGAGTGAGAGAGAAAGAAGTCATGCACAGAGAGGAACTTGTTAGAAAGGGAGCGAGCATTACAAAGGGCACAGGAGAAAGGGAGAGAGGAGGGAGGGTGGCAGGGGATGGGTATGAGGTTGGAGGGGTTTACACCAGAAGGAGTAGAAGTTGCATGTGGAAGACGAGGACGATAGCAAGTAGAAATAAGGCAGGGACCAGGATTGGGAGATATATCCCCAGAAGCGAGGAGGAGAAGCATGGATAGAAAGAGAATGTGTTAGGATGATTTGTAGGGGTGTGTTTTAGTGAAGGGGGTAAAGCTGTGTGTGTGTGTGTGTTTGTGTGTGGTTTGTGTGGTGTGTGTGTGTGTGTGTGTGTGTGTGTGTGTGTGTGTGTGTGTGTGTGTGTGTGTGTGTGTGTGTGTGTGTGTGTGTGTGTGTGTGTGTGTGTGTGTGTGTGTGTGTGTGTGTGTGTGTGTGTGTGTGTGTGTGTGTGTGTGTGTGTGTGTGTGTCAATAAGTGCACAAAAAAAATATAAATTACCCAACATGTTTTCTTTCTTTGAAAAATCTTTTTAAGAAATGTTTCACTCACACAATCTATATACACACACACATATACACACACACGCACCGTACCTTTCCAGCCTGTCGCATGGACTCTATACACACAAAATGTGTGAGTCCCGTGTCACGCGTTCGCACCGGCACGCGTACGTGCACGGGCGCACACACTATAGAACAACCCTTATACAGATGCAGCGGATGTTTTTCGAACATTTCTCGCCGCTGTTTTCATAAACTCTGCTGTATTCCACGTGGCATTCACTCGTTAATCTTCCGTGAAAGCTGTCAAACACACACATGTTTACCATTGTTGATTTTCCATGATCACTGTGATTTCTTTGTGTGCAGTTCTGCATGTTACCACCAGATGGCAAAAGTGAATCCCTTTGCACAGTAAGTTTTATGTAGTCAATGTGCAGGTGTTTAAAAACTAGATAAAAAGAGTAGCCACTACAATCATCCATTGTAAAGTGACCTTGTTCGCTGAAGACATTATCAAATGTAGGCGTTTCATAATCACATTCTCCACCGTATTTGTCTCGTTATTCTATAGTACATTGTATCCCTGCACTTGCAGAATGGACATGTCAAGTCAAGTAATGTCAAGTCAAGTAATGTCAAGTCCTTATACCAAACCACAATGTAGTTACACATTTCTCACATTTTCTGCAATTAATGCTGGAACAGATAAGATGACGACTTTAGCAGAGATTTAATGCAATGATTGAAAAATATGAATTCTTCAAATTTTCACCGAACCAACGTGGCTGGAAGCATTCGGTAAGGCAAATATTATTAAATGAGGATGGCTTTTTTCGCACAGCCCCTCCTCTGGGAGATACCTGTACAAGAGGATATTGGTCAGTGTTCCAAGCTTTTGCCAATATGTTTGCTCATGGCGACTGCAAAAGAAGAAAGGTCGGGTTTCATCCATTTAAGATATGTACAATGCCTGTACGTCGTACCTCCTGACCCAATATTATTGCAATAGCGGACCAACCGTGACTAAAAACCTGGGGAGCAGCAATCCTTGCTACCTGGCCTCAAATGATTACCAGCTTCAGCAGGCACCTGTCAACTATGATGCTGATTTCATGAATGAGCCCGGCTGTTATGCACAATGCTGTACATCCCTGATATTTGGTCATCTCCACCCGGTTGAAAACGTATATACGATGAAGATAAATTTAATGCGGACTACATCAGTGACCCCAGTTGTACGCACAGTACACCTCTGACATTGGATCATATGCACCTGGTTGGCAAAGTTTATAATGAAGGTAAATATAATGTACTATACAATATTAACTTACATTCACTTGGGTAGGCGCTAGAATTTTTTTTGGGGGGGGGATATACAGGTCTCGTGCTCTCCCCCTAGGCATTTAAATTTAAATGCCAGGGGAGCATGCGAAGCCTCCGTAATCAATTTATGGTACCTTCCTTCCAGCAATGCGTCGTCGTGGAAACCCGGCATCAAATTACCTTGGCAACATGACGTCACATAACCCTGCAAGCAAAGTAGGGGGAGCTGGATTTTTCTGGGGGGGTGCGGGCGGTTGCAGAGGCCCCGCGCTCTTCCCCGAGACATTTAAATTAAATGCCGGGTGATCGCGTGAGGCCTCTGCAACTCTAAACTTACCTTGACTCTGCCAGCATCACTCGTGTCCATGGCAATGACGCGTCAAATGACACTGCAGGTCACGTGACGTCAATGCTTGTACTGTACACATGCGCACGTGAGCGTGACATGACGCATGCGTACTTTTTTTGTTTGTTTTTTCAGAAACAAACTTTGAAATCGAGCGTCAAAAGATAAGGATGAATTTCGGTGGAATTCGAATATCGCTTTTTTTTTTTTAAACGTTGCCTTTTTTACTTTAGCCAGGTCACATGATGGTTACTATTTTGTTCTTGGGCTGGCAGAAAATCCTGGTACAATCAGGTTGCCAGTAGTTGGAATGGGGATTTCTCCCTTCCCTTTGGTACTGCACTTGAGTGACAGCAGGGGAGTGGTACATCCTGTTGTAGTTAAGGGCAGGAACATCCTAAAGTTAGAGCGTTCCTTCCCCTCTGAGGAAGGTAGGTCACACAACTGGGAGCCTGAGATTGGGGCCTTCCCATGTGCTCTTCCCTCCGGGGGAGAGTGAGTGTGGACCATACCTCTGCCAGGGAGGTGGGGAAGAGCTAGGACAGCTGCGGGTGCCCTTAGTGACACTACAGGGACCATCATTCAGTGAGAGCTGAGAGTAATGTATCGGGCAGAAGCCTGCCATGTAACTGCTGTACAGAGTGAATAAACCATTCCTGTTGTTATATACCTCCTGCCTGATGCGTGACCTTACTGGGGGAGAGGTAATAAGTTCTACCGTGGGAGATCACCTTCAGTTCCAGGAGTCTATGGCAGATGGAGGCGCTGCACTGCTAAAGAGATATGTGGGGTATGAAACCCAGAAGCCTAGTCCTGTGTCCCCACTACCATCGGCGGACAACTCAGCCCTCCTGTTGCCAGCAGGTATATGCACAATACACCCTGTAATAGCTCTTATCTGTGATTGGGTGAGGGAAACACTGTTACATTACTTTTATATAGTCAGTAATACTAGCTTCACGCTTCTAAAACTTTGCCATGCTACAGTATTATTTTGGACAACACACTATGCACTGTTATTCAATTACATGTCATAACCTGTAATAAAATTTCACACGGAGATGTTGATTGATTTTATTCCACTTCGTGGTTAATGGAGAACATTAAGTGATGCTTTTTTTTTTTACATATTTAACCAATGTTAAGATCTAGAAAATAACTACATTTGCAAACAGCTCAAACAGTTGTTTTTTAATCCTTCACGATCATCTGTGCAGTGCTGTAAGACACACAAAGCCAAGGACAACACATTCGACTCGTAATCAACACCTCCCCCGGCCGATCCAGGACATTCACACAGAAAGAAATTAATTATTTCAAGTGTAATCCTGCACGGTCAACCCAGATGTCATGATAATGTCATGAGATATTGGGTATTTTTAATCCCTTTGGTGCTTGAGGGGTTAATGACCTACACTTGTGTACAAAATACCAAATGCTGGGTTTGAAACTGGGCAGGACTGTTTCTGTCTGCTGTGAATTTCAAAGTATTCTGTAGAAAGGGGTGGGCTTATGACGGTGCCTTAAGAAAATATTGTATCTAAGTCTGGAGGAGATTGTTACTGGGCAGATCTGACTAGGGGCATGCTTGGATAGCATAGCAGACCTCATCTTCTGAACCAGTGCCTCTCTGGGGAAAATCCATAGCATGTGGTAATGTACTGTATAGGATTTTCTGTTTTACCCTTTTATTTTAAGAAGCTGCTCTGCCTTATATTGTAATTGTATGTTTATTTTTTAATACCTTTTCTGTAATTCAAGCACTGTATTGTTATATATATTAAACCATTTAATAAGTAATGCTTTGGCTCTGAATGAACTTTGTGCACGCTGGAGAGAATAACTTGCTAAATTCAGGCACCTGTTACTACAACTGATTGTGTGTTAGAGTGCATAGTTTTTCCTATAAGAAACAGGGACCTGAGGCCCTGGCGGATATTTTAGTCTAAGATCTTTTATCATATCTGCATAACCTCAGGTGGTGGCAGTGGATGGTTATGATGTGCAATTGAGTAGGGGTTAATACTAACTCGCTGGTTCCTTGCAGAGGAGAAAGGGGGGTTGCTAGAGAAGCCCTTGTGTATTAACCCTGGTTGCATATCTAAAGTCACGTGCTCACTTGTGTGCTGTTCGTGGCGGTGGTATATTGGGACGGCTTGAGGGGAGATACAACTCATTTGAAGGACCCCTGAGTGGGTGAAGAGTGGGGCAGCTTGCGGGTTGTGTATTGATCCTGTAAGAGGGGATACTGTCCATTTGACGGACCTTTGCGGAGGTGAAGAGTGGGTGCGCTTGCGAGCGTCGGTATTAACCCTTGTTCCGTATATCGGTCGCGTGCTAGCAGGGGGTCGTGTACGTAGAATTACACAAAATTAAACAATTGACGGAGTTGCACCCTCCCCCATTTCTCTCTCAGTAAACCGCGCAAAAGGCATCCGGCTCCTTATTAACACTTCCACTCCCCCGGATCATGGGACTTTAAACAAGAAAGTTACATTATGTTTGAGATTTTGTTTTTGGCCGAGAATTTACTTTGCCTGGTTCACGCGCCTGCCTTAGAAGCATTGCATACTAAATCGTCTACAATGATTTCACTGCCAAAGAGAAATTAAAATGGCTACAATGACTTTTTTTTTTAAAATGAAGTCGTATGTTTTTTTTTTTTCCCTCCAACAAGCCTTAATAAATGAGTGATTTTAGGGAAAAGTTTGTGTTACCGTATGCATTTTATCTCATATTTTTTCGATTTTTACATTTCTTAAATCAATACATTTTTATTTCTCTATGAGGTGGCATTTGGCTTTATAATTAGACCATGAATGTGTAATTAATTCGGGGAAGAATCCCCCCCAAAAATACTAATGATTTTTTGGCAGGGTTAATTCTATTCAATACCTTCAACTTTGGATCATACAGTACCTTTTATTATATTTTACAAAAGTACAGTTCCAATGATTTATTTCAAGTGTAATCCTGCACGATTAACCCAGAATTACACAAGAGGAAACAATTTACAGAGTGGCACCCTCCCCCACACCTACCTCAGTAAATCAAGCAAAAGGCATTCGGCTCCTTATCAACACCTCAACTCCCCCGGGCCACGGGACCTTAAACAAGAATGTACAGTAACATTATGTTTGAGCCTTTTGGTTTTGGCCGAGAGTTTACTTTGCCTTGTTTCACGTGCATGTGCATGCCTGAGAAGCCCTTCATACTAAATGGTCTACAATGACTTCACTGTTTCACTCTACGCATTTCCTGAAGAAACCTACAAGGTGAAACGCGTAGAGTGATGCCCTAAGACGAAACCGGAGCCTCTGGAAGCGGATGACGTCACTTCCGGTCCGCGGTGAGACGCATCCGTGACACGCATACCAGAACAGAGGAACAGTCGAGACACCACTCTTCCGGTTTGCAGAGATCCACACTGTGATCTATACGCCTGTTTATTTCCATCACCATGTGAGTTGATTGGATTTTGCTTGCTTTTATAAATATCCTATGTACAGTCTGCACTATGTCCGGTTCAATTTATTCCTAAAGGGCCCCTGGTTAAAGTGTACCTGATCGCTACAGTGTACCTGATTATCAGCGCGGTTCCTATCCTAACACCTGGCTTCATCCCATGGGTTAAAGATACATTTATATGCCTACTTACCTCTCACGTTTGTGAGTATTCTGAACACTTAACCGTGCCATTTACCACACTGAATTCACACAATACTGCACCATAAGTTTGTTGTCTTCTTTTATTTTCCACATGATTTGCGCTTCTTGATGATTTCTACCCTTCATTTGTCCACGAGGATTGAAAGAGCAGTCCTACATCAGGTCACAGCATATATCACACGTGGTTGTATAAGTATCACTATCTATTACCTTATTTTATGTATTACACTGTGGGTTTATTTGTTGTTTATTTAAACCATATACACTGAGCGCCATCAATTGATAAGTTTTTTGTACACATTTCACTGTAAAAGTGAAATTCAAGTCCAAAAAAAAAAATGAAGTCGTATTTTTTTTTTGTTCTCGAGTAGGCCTTACTAAATGAGTGATTTTAAAGAAAACTTTATGTTACAATATGCATTTTTTCTCATATTTTATCAATTTTTACATTTATAAAATCACTACATTTTTATTTCTCTATGAGGTGGTATTTTGCTTTATAATTAGACTTTGGGTAGGCTTGGTCTGCTTACAGTATCATACTGTGGAAATATCACACATACGCATGGTACAGTATGAATGAAGTCATAACTTTTATTGTATTTTACAATAGTTCAAATGATTTCTTTCAACTTTAATCCTGTAGGCTCATCACAGCATTATGTACACCAAGATGAAACATTTTGGTTGCAC
Source organism: Ascaphus truei (assembly GCF_040206685.1). NCBI lineage: Eukaryota > Metazoa > Chordata > Amphibia > Anura > Ascaphidae > Ascaphus > Ascaphus truei. Next base: position 318,137,283 of record NC_134483.1, read on the forward strand.
CCCTCACCCCCTCCACCACACACTCTCAATAGGACATCCACACAAAAAGACACATCTGTACTAATGTTTCAGGTTTTGGTTAATCTGCCTTTTAATTACATGGGGTTTAGCTGAGTCAGGGGTTTAGCGGAGTCACCTCAGCCGGTGTAAAGGACCTTTTGTAATTGAGAGATGGGGGGTTAGGACAAACTATTGACTGTTATTATGCACACAGTACAATTAGTTTGGATAATCCCCCTCACTCCCTGCCCCCCCCCCCCCCCACATCCAGAAGTGTTGCATCTGTGAAAGGAAAAAAATGGCTGCAGTATTTGTGAATTGAAGGCCTTGACTGGTTAACACTACTGAAAGCCACACAAAATCAATAAACTACAGTATAACTTGCCGTACATGTAAACTATAATGATTTTTTAAATACAATAGGTAATACACATGTCTAATACAAATACTATACATACAGTTCTGTATATAATTAAGTATACAGTATATAAAGTGGAGAGTAAGCGCAGACATAAAATGGTTTAATGGTCAATTACCTTTAATAGTAGGCTAACATTTAGTCAGGTTATTGTCAGGACCATACTTACCTGTACTATACTTACTGTACCTGTACTTACATTGCTACAGTACAGCACAGTACTGTACCTGACTACATGCCTGTGGCACTCCCATTACGCTGTAAAAAGAACGGGCAAAACGTTGCTAATCTGTCTATGTAGTTTTTGCATTTTTATACAGTCAGTAAAAGTGTCAAATCTCTCTAGAGCTACAGTACAGTTGTCTCGTCAGAAAAGATGACATCCTCAAAAGTCTCAACAGTTTCGCTCCATGCTCGTGTTTGGTCCACACTTTTCACCTTGTTGGCATCCCTTATCATTGGATACGCTCTGTCAAGACAAGGAAGAATTTTACATGTACAGTAAAACCACACTTTTACCTACAGTACAATAGTGTACAGTAGAACACGTTGCCTGTACTGTCCTAACTACTGCAAAGTAATTCTGTTCTTTCACTCTGTTCTGTCACTTTGCATGCTACAGTATTGCATTATACTATACAGTACTTTATTACAGTAAGACACTTACTTGATACGTCCATATTTCCATCTCAATTGGCGTCTCATCACCCTGATGCTGGTCTCAGATGCTGTGATATTGGGACTGTTCTCTAGAACAGTCTTGACTGCACAGCGCTCTTCATTAGTCTCGCTGATTTCACCACCAGACACTTTGCCATCCTACAGTTTAAAGGAAAGGAGAACAATTTCTTAGGCCCAAAAATAAGTCAAAACAAATACATGACATACAGTACTGTATACAGTATTCTAAAAGAATTGCAAAGAAAAAAGTAAACGAAAAAATGCATTTTGATATGCAAAACGATTTTACAGTAATAAAAGCAGCAAGAGAAAAAAAACATTTTATATTTTCTTCTAAAAGTAGTACTTTAATTTGTTGGCTCTAAAATAATTGCAAAGAAAACAAGTGAACAAAAAAATGCATTTTGATATGCAAAACGCTTATACTGTACAAGTAATACAGTAATTACAGAATGAAAACAAAAATACTTACTCTGTTGTGACTGGGGGACTCTGCTTTACACTTTTTGTCTGACCATGGGCATGATAACTGACAATGCTTTTTGCTAAATCGAGGCCTAAATTAATTAACCAGCATTTGATTTCATTTTCCATGTACTCTCTTGTACATATCCTGTATTCTTATGCTGAGATCCTTTGAAATAACTTTCTTCGGCATCGCTGATTTAGAAAATAAATGAAGCACAGAGGAATGTATATTCGATGTGTATTCAATGTATATTCTATGTGCATTGAATCAACAGAAGGGATGGTGTATTATAATGTAATCGACCTCGCTCGACAGGTTAAGTACTGTACACGCCCACTTTTAACACCTGCAGCTCGTGTCCATGCCCGCCAAAAAATTTAAATAGGGATACAGTGCATCAAAGGTGACACTAATTGCATAGCCTCCCACACGCTGATCTCTATCTGAACGAGCTCTTGAACAGATACTGTATTGTGCATTTTTCCATCTGCTTCCATGGCTCAACCCCGATTCTACGGACGCAGGAACCTGCTTTCTTCTGCTGTGTAGACCACGAGAAAGCGAAAGTCGGAAGCGGTTTCCAAGCAAAAGTCAAAGGTGCCTAGAGAAAAGGTTCCTAAGGTTCTGAAAGCCCCCAAGGCAACGAACCTTGGCCCATATTATGTGAAGAAAAAAATGACCAAAATCTACAAGGATCAACCTGTTTGGACAGGCAACAGAAGTGCCCCTGCACCCACCGAAGCAGAATCGGATGTCCCAGACTTTTCACTGCCATCGCCACTGATTCCAAAACATCCGCCTGATCTGACCCTTTGTCCACCGATGCTTGTCCGGAAACCCCCAGCTCACCTCCTCCAGAACCCATCCATGCCGATACTCATCCGGAAACCCCCACCTCACCTGCTCCAGCACCCAGCAACGCTGTTCTAAGCCCCAAAGCCCCCAGCTCACCTCTTCCAGCACCCAGTCATGAAGATATTCGTCTGGGTGACACCAGTACTCCTTGCCTCAGATCCAGGTCGGTCGCCCGCATGCTGGATGTTTTTCAGCGGTATCGAAATCCCTGACAACTCAACAGAACAATACAGGGACCGAATGGAGGCAAAGATGGATCGTCTTTTAGATATGGTGAATATGGATAGGTACATGGGTGGGCATGGGTGTTCATCTGGATAAGATTGAGAGGAACATTGCAGGGCTCTATTCTTTACTATGAGTCCATGCCCCTGTATGTCTGACGCAGAAGAAGGAGGGTGGCCTGGAGGCACCTTATTCTCCCATGGAGGAACCATACCCCCTCCTCCCATCGCCCCCACCCATGTACCCTCTCAATCCCTGGATTTGACCTTCATGGTGCCAACAACAAGCACACCACGGGCCCCCCCACACACGCACCCCCTCCCTCCAGAACAAAGGTATATCCTTCTGTTGGAGATGACAACCCCGGTAATCGCTAGGTCACAACAGGAGGAAAGCATCCTTCCCGACCATCAACCCCCGCCCGCTGCCAGAACCACACCCACTCCAGCACCCAGGATTGCACAGCTCCCAGACATCACCCTGAGAGACCTACTCCAGAGCGTCCGGGAGAAATACAAGATCAGATCTGCTGGTCTACCTCAGAAATATGCCCAGTTCATCTTTAAATACCTCGTCCATTTTGAGCTGTACAGCGAGTGGACCCAGAATGTCAATTATGAAGGCAATAAATACAAGAAAGCTCTTCCAGCAAATTTAAGGAGAACAATTATGGAGGAAGTGAAGTGCAATTTTAAAGCTACCACTCCTCTTATGAAAACAGTGACAGACAGCATTAATAGGCTCTTGAGGCATGCAAGGCTCTTCCCTGGAGGTCCATCGAGTTGTTTGATGACTATACTGTAAGTTAAAAATGTATTTACAAGGAGGCGCATGCGCGACGGCAAGGAGCATGGCTGCTTAAGATAAGTGCTCCGTGCCTCGCTAGAAGATATTGATAGCTGAAACCTACCGAAACTCATTAAAATTGCCCACACAACACATCAGAGGACATATAAAGCCCCACTGTACCCCGCAATGTCTCGAAAAAAACCCAAAACAAGCAAAGAAAAGGTGCTGCCAGAATACTTTAGCCGCGCGGGACCCGGCGGTGCAGGAGGAGAAATGGCGCCACATTCAAACGCCGGCTCGGAAACGGAGCCAGAAGGAGAAGGAGAGGATAACCCTGCACCGAGGCCGTTGAGACAAGGCGACCTGGACAAATTATATGACAACCTTAAAGCACTGCTACAAGCCGAGCTTAAGGACATTAAGAGAGAGGTTACCGGGCTGGGGGAGAGGACGAATGTCCTAGAAACGAAAATGGACCAGACAATCAGATCCATAAAGAAACAGGACCGCAAATACAGCAATCTCCAGGAGCAAATAAACGAACTGCGGGACCGCCAGGAGGATGCAGAAAACAGGGACAGACGGAATAACCTTCGGGTGAGGGGGGTCCCTGAAACAATCCTGGACTGTGAGGAATTCATCATGAAATGGCTGGAGTCTCTGATGCCTGACACCCCTAAAGAACTCTTAGCCCTCGACAGGTGCCACAGAGCCCTGAGATCGAAGCCTCTAATGCACGAGCAGCCAAGGGACATTGTGCTCAGAATGCATTATTACCGCTCAAAGGAAGCAGTGCTGCACAAAACAAGACCCCTGCCGATCGTTGAATTTGAGGACGTGCGTATGTCTGTCTACCAGGATCTATCCCCAGAGACACTTGCCCGCCGTAGAGCCCTGCTACCGTTCACAAGGACCCTAAGAGATAAGGGGGTGAGATACAGATGGATCTACCCCTTTGGCCTCCAAGTAACAAGAGGCGGCAAGACGAGCACCCTGCGAGGACCGGACGAGGGGCCAGCCTTCCTCCACAAGCTAGGCCTAGGGGAGGCCCCGGCAGCGGACGCCCCCAACAATGCCCTCCCAGAACCGATATGGGACCAACAAGCTAGGTCCCCGAGAGAGCAGAGGGGTGCAGTATCAACATAATGGTCCCAGAAAAGTAATAAACAGATTCAGTTTAATGTTCAAAGTTGGTGAAGTTCCATCACCTAAGATGTTTGAGTTACGGTCTACTTGGCTTACGTTGATTACACCACCCAAGAAAAGAAGAGAAAAAGTAACGCACCCCTGAGGGAAAGAATGGAGATCCCCGACACTCCATCAACGGCGGTCCGGTGTCCAGGCAGCCGCAACGCACTAGAACTCCTGTTGGGGAAAACAAAAAACAAAATGCGGCCTACCTGGCAGATAATGGAGGCCCCAGACACAAGATGGCGAAGCAGACCCAGAAGGCGGGAATCCATCCTGGAACGCAGAAGCCGGAAGAGAGTGGTGAGCGGGAAACAGGAGCAGAGGCGCGCACCTCCGCACTGATCGAAGACGACTTCCAAAATGGCCGCCCCCGGATACGCGTCACAGAGGTGGACCGGAAGGTGAGACGCCATCTTGGAGGGGGCATGAGACGGGCCCTCACTCGTGCAGCCAGATGACGCTAACACCAAAGGCTGAGGACCGCAGAAGGACCCCAAAGCTGGCCAGAAGCTGCCGATCGACCCGCGCAGGCCTAAAGTGGCCACCTCACCGGCCCGCCGCGGGCAATTTGAAACTGCGCTGATAGAAGAGGCGGGGAAGAGGAAAAAGCGGTAGGATAGCGCCGCAGCGGCGATCCTAGAGAGCGAGCAAGGGCAGGGTAAGTAGTAAAGAGGGAGCTAGGACAGAGGGGGAAAGCAAGTGAAGGCAAGGAAATAAGGCGATATGGAGACATCTTAGGAGATAAGTACATAAGAAGGAGTAGGGAAGTAGACTTAAATTAAGAGGAGTATGAGGGGAAGCCAGCAAGTAAGGTAAAGGAGAAGATGAGCAAGGAGGACACCAGAAAGATATAGAAAGATGCAAGAGGGACAGGAGGAGTGGTGACTGGAAATAGAGGGTAGGGGGACGTGACGTCAGATGAGAGGAGCAAAGTAGCAAGTGAAATAGGGTCGGATCAGAAGGGTGAGGAAGACAGGGGGAGGGAGAGGAACAAGAAAGCGAGTAGTAAGAAGATATACGGTTTAGATTGACAGCAGGGGCCAAGAGGGAAGATTGAGAGCAAAAAGAAGGAGCAAAGAAACGTAGGTAATCATAAAGATTCGCAGGCTGTTGAGGACAAGACGCAGAGGGCACAATTGGACATACTAAAGGGGTGTACAAAGCCAGGGCGGATGCTAGTTTTACAGAATGGAGGATAGGTTTCAATAATCCGAGTTTAGGGAGAACGAGGCAGGAAAGGGAGAGAGAGTGACCTGCTTCTAAACTCCGCATGAGCCAGGCACTAGGGGGGAAGAAGGAGGACCTCCTGGACCCTAGTGAAGTCCTCGGGGACTGGGCGCGGGGGGTGAATAAACCTCATCCCACGTTTCCTCCGGACATTTGGAGAGGAACCCAGTTTCCCAAGGGCGATGATCTCGTCAAGGATGCGGCGGTGCCGAGACGACGAGAATGTTACTGTTTGTTGTCTTGTTTAAATGTTTATGTGTCCCCCCACGTGCTCCCTTTTGTGTGCTCCCCTTTGTGTTTCCCTGTAGGTGGCGTACTGAGTCATCACAACTCGAGAAGGAGAGAAAGTCGGAAATCCGGTCCAGGGACTTCTACTCGGAGCAGAACTCAGCAGCACAGTCTTCATATAATCGCAAATGAGTAAGGAACTCAGGCTTGTATCACATAACATTAAGGGGTTTAACAGCCCGGCCAAGCGACGTATCGCCTTCCGGGATTACAAACGCAAAGGAGCAGAAATCCTATTTCTGCAAGAAACACACTTCTCCCAAGGTAACTACCCCAAATTTTTAGATAGGGACTACCCGACACACTTTTTGTCTTCCGCAAAAGTGAAAAAAAAGGGGGTGGCCATACTAATTCATAGAAGAATACCATTCGTACTTGATAGGTCCTTCAAAGATACAGAAGGAAGATTCCTCATAGTTAGAGGGACAATCCAAGGGTTCCCAATTACTTTAGCAACAATATATGCCCCTAACGAGACAGCCCCAGGCTTTTTCTCTACCTTCTTTGGAAAACTTAATAGAGTGGCCAGAGGCAATATCATTGTCGCCGGGGACCTGAACAGGGCGCTACGAGAGGACCTTGACAGATGCACATCCACTAACATTACACACAGATCCGACTTACTAACAATTAAACAAGGCCTACGCGACTGCCAGCTACTCGACATCTGGAGGGAACAACACCAGAGACAGAAAGAATACACCTTCTACTCACACCCACATGACACATATAGTAGGATAGATTACTTCCTTGTATCAAATAGAATGGTCCCTGGGGTCTCTCACACTGAGATCCATGATATTTCATGGTCCGACCATGCATCTATTGAGCTGCGATGCACACTAATACCACTAGACAGACCTAGAGCGAACTGGAAACTAAACGAAATTCTGCTGAAAATCCCAGCCCTACAGCTAGAAATCGGGGAAAAGATTACACAATACTTCAAAGAAAACGAGGGGAGTGTTGCGACACATTCCACGCTGTGGGAGGCCCATAAGGCTACCCTCAGGGGGGTCATAATGAATCTGGCCGCTAAACGGAAAAGAGAGCGGGAGGGAAAAATCTCTAAGTTAGAGGAAAAGTTAGCGGAACTCTCCTCCCTACACAAAAAGAACAAAAATGCCCACACGCTGACTCAAATACTATCCACAAAAACGAGTCTTAACCTCCTCCTCTCCGCCCAGGCTGAAAAGGAATTGACATGGTCCAAGCGGAAATTTTTTGAAAAGGCCAACAAGCCTGACACACTACTTGCCAACAAGCTAAAAAATAAGCTTCCAAACTATCACATTCACGCGATTCGAAACCAAGGTGGGGACCTTACCTCCATCCCAGCGAACATTGCAGGGGAATTTAAAAAGTATTATGAAGTACTATACAATGGAGATAAGGTAACCCATAACTCAAAAACAAAGGAAGACTTACGGTCCTTCCTAAAAGAGGCACATTTACCCATCCTGAAGAGATGTGAAAGGGAAGCACTCCAGTCGGATTTCACGATGGAGGAACTCTCTGGGGTCATTAAAGCGCTAAAACCGGCTAAAGCCCCAGGGCCAGATGGCTTTTCAAACTTATATTATAAGAAATACTTAAAACTTCTTGCCCCCCACATGTTGAAATTATTTAACGAAATCTTAGCAGGGGCCTCATTCCCAGCACAAATGCTCCAAGCCTCAATCTCAGTGATCCACAAACCCGGAAAGGACCCAGCAGACTGCAAGAGCTACCGGCCCATTTCACTGATTAACTCGGACCTTAAAATATACTCTAAACTCATAGCCAACAGGGTGGGTAGCGTCCTTCCCGGGTTGATACATACGGATCAAGTAGGGTTTATCGGAGGTAGACAAGCGGCAGATAACACCAGGAGAATTATAGACTTGATTGATCTGGCTCAAAAAGAAAAAATACAATCCATGGTGTTAAGTCTGGACGCTGAGAAAGCCTTCGATAGAATAGATTGGCCCTACCTTTCGGAAACGTTGAGAGCATTTGGCTTCGAGGGACGCCTCCTGCAGGCCATCCTGGCACTGTATAAAAACCCAACAGCAAGAGTGAGATATCAAGGCTTCCCCTCAGAACAGTTTGAAATCAAAAGCGGAACACGCCAAGGATGCCCGCTGTCGCCGTTACTGTTCGCCTTATGCATAGAGCCTTTGGCGGCACACATCAGACTTAACCCAGATATCTCGGGGATCCCATTAGGAGACCAAATGCACAAAGCCGCGCTATATGCGGACGATGTCATTCTCACAATAACCAAACCTCTCACATCTCTCCCAAATATATTCAACATTCTGGGCAAATGTAACCACATTTCGGGATTTAAGATCAATCAGTCTAAATCAGAAGCCCTCAATATTAATTTACCAAAAGAAGTTGAAAAACTGATTGACCTCAATTTTCAGTTTAAATGGCAACCCTCTGCGATCAAATATTTAGGGGTGTATCTCACAAGGGAATATAAAACTTTGTATAAAGCAAATTTCCCCAAGATCATAAAGACACTGGGGGAGGATCTCCGAACCTGGATGAGGGGAAATATCTCTTGGATTGGGAGGATACATAGCGTGAAAATGAATCTCCTCCCAAAGATGCTATATCTTTTCCAGAGTCTCCCTATCCCATTGGTACAGGCGGACATCCTCTCCCTACAGTCAAAAATTATGAAATTTATTTGGAATGGGAAAAACCCACGAATTACTAAAGGGATTTTAAAACGCCCCACACTACGCGGAGGGTTAGCGGTGCCTTGCTTGCAGGCCTACTACAAAGCAGCCCAATTAGGGCAGATTTTCCAATGGCACACAGACCCAAGCCTACGGAGATGGGTCGAGTTGGAAAAGAGATGTTGTGCACCAATTGAAATCCGAAATTTAATCTGGCTACCCAGAGAAGGGGTACGCAAGATGAACAAGCCGCTACAGACCATGGTCAATTCGTTAAAGGTTTGGGAGGCCACGAAGTTTAAATGTAACCTGACAACCAAAGCGTCATTAATGACACCAATAGTGGGCAACACAGACTTCGCTCCGGGCCTGAATAGTAAAAATTTCCTAATTTGGACTCAGAAGGGAATCTCCCGCCTAAAGGATCTGAAGGGCATAACGACCATACAAACATTTGAACAAATTAAATCCTCTAAGAATATCCCAAACAGCGAATTTTTTAGGTACCTTCAGATCAGGGATTTCTACAACAAAACGCCAATACGACCGGCACGAACAAATTTTGAGCAGCTGTGTTCTAGAGATACGGACACTAGGGGACTCACGTCTAGAATGTACAGGGAAGTGATCTGCCAGAAGTCGCCCAATGACAATAGACTGAGTTACATGAGACAGTGGGAATCTGACCTAGGAGAGACTTTAGAGGACGACGACTGGGACAGAATTATTCAGGCGGCGGCAAAAAGCTCAATCTGCACCACACTAAAGGAGAACGCATATAAAGTCCTAATGAGGTGGTATTACACTCCGACGCGCTTAGCGAAATTTGTAAAAGGCTACTCTCCTCTCTGCCCTAAACAGTGCGGAGAGGCAGCAGATCTCCGACATATGCTGTGGTCTTGCATTAAAGTGGCCCCTATTTGGGAACAAATCAGAGATTGGATTCAGCGGATTCTCGATTTGGAGATACCCCTGGACCCGTGGCTGTTCCTCCTGGGCAGACGGATCAAGGGTCTTTCAAATGCGTCGCATAAATTGATCGCGCATTTTGCCACTGCCACGAGATGTGAGATCGCAGCATTATGGAAACAGCAGGAGACACCCATTATCCCTAAGATCAGAAACAGAATTTGGCATGTTTGCCGGATGGAACAATTAACGAGTTTAGTTAATGACTCCGGCACAAATTTTCTAAAAGTTTGGGACCCATGGTTATCCCAAGAAAAAATCCCAGGAGTGGACGCCTCCTCAATCCTGCATTAACTAAACCAAATGCGTTCTCCTTTAAGGACAGATTAGACATAAAGACATAGTGACGCACAGCCAACGGACATCCCGTTAGCCATAGCCAAAGGGAGACTGGGAGTGAGAAAGATAAAAGAACCTACGTAAAGCTAGTCAAAACTAAAATTCGTAGCGAGGGCCGAGAAATCAGCAGACAACAAGCCTCCACATCCGCTCCAGAACCTGGACATAGACCACCTCCCCCCACCCACTACATCCTCCCTCCCCCCCTCTATCCCTGTCTTCATGTCACGTCAGTCTGGTCTTGTTTGTATTGTCTTAAGTAGTCAAGTCTAAATGTGGTCATTATATGTGGTTTGACAAAAATGGAAATGCAACAACGGGCTGTGAGAAATTGGTTGTATTTGTACTTTCCAATAAAAATTGAAAGTTGAAAAAAAAAAAAAAAAAATGTATTTACAAAATAAGATGAGCCACCAATGTTTTTAATCTTTAAAAAAAAACAGTTGATTTTTTAAAATGATTTAATTGTTTAATGTTTATTTTCTGTTATGATTGTCTGGAGCTGGACAAAGACAACATGCAGGAAACTCTCCCAGCAATACTTCAAGGTAAGACACAGTGCTCAAATCCATGCCATGTCCCTTCCCCCAAAACCCCCCAAAAGACCCCCAAAAACTAAGGTACTGTAAACTTCTAGTCCTATAGTAAAGTGCAGTAGCCCATGTCATGCATGCTTTGTCTCCTCCAACCCCCCTCCCCCCCAAAAGCAGAAGATACAAGGCACTGTAGTCATAATGTACTGCTCCCCGTGTCATGCCCTTTTCCCACAAACCCCTCAAAACCTAATGTACTGTAAAACCTCTAGTTCTACTGTAAAGTGCTGTACCCCATGCCATGCATGTTTTTTCTCCTCCAACCCCCCTCATAAACTAGAAGATACTGTTTAACAATGGACTGTACTGACGTCATGTTTTAATACTGTAGTTTTTCATGCATACAATAGTCATGTTGTACTGTAGCATGAAGACACTCCCCCCGTGGGAGGCAGGAACGGCGCGCAGCCCAAAATGATACCGCAGCAGGCAATGGTGATGAAGCACACGATTTATTCAAACATCAGGTTAAAAAAGTCTGGCGGATCCTCTTACGCGTTTCAGCCCGTGGGGCCTTTTTCAAAGAGGATCCGCCAGACTCTTTTACCCTGATGTTTGAATAAATCGTGTGCTTCATCACCATTGCCTGCTGCGGTTTCATTTTGGCCTGCGCGCCGTTCCTGCCTCCCACGGGGGTAGTGTCTTCATGCTGCAGATCTTCACTGGCTGCGCGCCGGACGGCTGCTGTTCCTGTCATTCCAGGACATAGAGGGATACATCTGATGCGAGCAGAGCCAAGTTTGCAACCGGTTCTCAGATTGCCGGTGCTGCTGTTTATTCTTACTACTGGCCTCCCATCACTTTTCAGAACCGTGAGTCTACAATTACAATTTCACTGGTGCTCTAAGGAGAGCTATTTGTTTATTGCTAAGACTGTGTTAATCGGTTGTTTTGGGATCTGGTCAGCATTACATTTACCTATTATCAGGATGCAGCTGTCTTCTATAGACTCTTGGAAGCGCCTGGATAGTTAACCTCTTGGTTACCTGGTTTCATATATGTTGTACTGTAGTCACAATGTACTGTAGTCATAATGTACGGTTCCCCATGTCATGCCCTTTCTCCCCAAACCCGACAAAAATCTGGATTCCATAGTGCGATTGTAAATATATAATATTGTCTTTTTCTTTACAGACCAGGATGTCCAAGATTCACCAGCCATTGTGAAGAAGAAAAAGATAAGATTGTAAATTTTGATGAAGAGGCGACTTTGTATTCTTGTATTATTCTATTTTCCTTTATTATCCTGTACAAATAAAAAAAAATATTCTTTCAATATACTTTTTGGTGTGTTTACTGTATGCTTTTACTGTTTAGACACTTACATTAGTACTATACATAAAGTACTAAAGGCATTTAAATATACTGTATACTGTATAAATATCTCGTTGACATACTGTACAGTACTGTATACAATCTAAACAGTAAAAACCTCTTGCAAATAATGTGCATTTATAGTTTAAATACACTTACACTCGCAGTAAAACTATATTGTACATAATGTAATATAAAGTTTTAAAGGCATTTAAATATATATAATATCTGACATACTGTATATATAAATCTTGAAATTAAGTGGCTTTTAGTGCTTAAATAAATTTACAGTAGTACTATAAATAAAGTACTGATGTCATTTAAATATACTGTATCTACTGCACCGACACACTTTATTCGAGCAAATGCCCGATTTGTACCTGGCAGATACTTGGAATCCGCCGCTGCTCACCTCTTGCATGCTGCGTTGCGTTTGCCTTCCCAGCCACGGTTCATGTCTGGCTGACGGGGGATCTGATCTGTTAAATGATAACCAGAAGAATTTACTAGGCGGCAATGTTTCGTTTGTCCACCAGATGGCATAAACTCATGATAACCAGAAGAATTTATTAGGCGGCAATGTTTCGTTTGTCCACCAGATGGCATAAACTCATGACTTAAGTAATGTGTGGACTTTGCAAGTTGTTTCGTTTACTATACCAAAAAAGATACTTTATCCCAGTACAGTATGCTACAGTATTGTAACTTGTCCTTGAGACTGAAGGAAGAGTTGCAAAAAATGTATCAATTTAGGCTTTACATACAGTACTGTATTAAATAAAGACAAAGATCATTTTCGCTTACACTATTCTACAGAGACATGAGTGTTCAAGTGGAGCCCGCTTTCCAAAAACCTGACAGAAGTTATGCTTATTTGATATGGGCCGCTATTAATGCAACAGAGGATAAGATGGCAACAGTTGTTCAAATTTATCAGTATTTTATCGAAAATTATGACTTTTACAGATTTTCGCCAACTCCTCATTTGTGGAAGCGCGCAATAAGGAAAAGGTTATGTAGTGACCCCTGTTTTCACCGTATTGAGCCCCAATTTGTTGGAGGGTATTGGTGTGTGGCACCAGGTTTTTCCCATATCTATGATAATGGAGGCGGCAAAAGGCGAAGGGTCGTGTTAAAACGAAATAAGAAGCGACAGTCCCTGCCAAGCAATGCGCCAGAACCAGAACCAGAACCAGCAGCAGCACCAGCTTATCATGATGCCCTCGCCATCGGTGACAACCCTGAGATGGATTTCGCAGCCAGTTTTGATGAAGCTTGCATGTACCTAAGCGATTTCCCGCTGACTACAGGTGGGCTAGTCCCTCTGCAAACTATCGACGTGGGTGATGATGAAAGCTGGACTGGAAGTGGGCCGGCGCCGGCGCAAGCTGAATGGGAAATTCAGTAATACAGTATGGTGAGTACTATTATTTTGGTGGGGCTGGCTGGGTACTTCTTTAGGGGGCTGACCATTACTGTACATTAAAACTTTTCATTTTGTTTTTCCTCAGAAAAGAAAACGGCTAATGGGGGGATTTCGATGGATAATATTGTGCTGTACAGTACAGTATGCTGATGTTTTCCAGCCGAACAGTATACTGTGTAATAAACCCGAATAAATAAAACTATGCATTTATTCTACAGTACATGTTCAGTAAATTACTGCACATACTGTACTGGGGGCGAGATGTGTTTGCAGCAGAGAGATTTAATAATATTGTACAGTGAGCAGGGGGTTCCCTGAGCCAGAAATTAATGCTCAGGGAACCCCCCCCCCCCCCCTGCTCCTGATCAATATTATTAAAAAAATACACACAGCAGCCGCCAAAAAATAAATAAATAAATGACAATAAATACATTTGAAATATATTTTTATTGATAGTGTAGATGTGCAGGGGGTCTCCGGAGCTGAACCGCGTTGGTTTTAGGTCTGGGGACCCCGTGCCCCCCGAGATACAGGCCCCTTTAGGGGGTGCCGGTATCCCTCTGCGTTTAAAGGTCCCGATCACGTGACCGCGGCCTGTAAACCAAGCAGAGCAGAGGGATACCAGCACCCCCTAAAGGGGCCTGTATCTCGGGGGGCACGGGGTCCCCAGACCTGAAACCTGTGCGCTTCTGCTCTGGAGACCCTCTGCACATGTACACTATCAATAAAACACATACAATATACAGTATAAATAAACACTCGTTCTTTACCTTAGCGTCTATGCGCTATGGTAAAGAAGCATTATTTTAATAATATTGTAAAGTGAGCAGGGGGTTCCCTGAGCCAGAAATTAATGCTCAGGGAACCCCCCCCCCCCCCTGCTCCTGATCAATATTATTAAAAATACGGAAAATGCTGCGTCATTACCATAGCGGATAGCCGCTAAGGCAATGAAGGGGTTAACCCACCGTGCCCGCTTTATTGTGTGTAGTGGGGATGGGTGAGGGGGGTATTTGGCCCTTGGAGTGAGTTTAGGACTTGCGGGAGGGGGGGGGGGTTGCGGGTGCACTTAACCCCTTCACAACCGTAGCAGTTAATACCGCTACGGTCATGAAGGGGTTAAGCCCTCCCGCTACCCCACCCCCCCCCGCAAGCCCTCCCCAACCATCGTTGGGGCGAATACCCCATTCACCCACCCTCCCGCAACCCACAACAATAAAATACACACAGCAGCCGCCAAAAAATAAATAAATAAATGATAATAAATACATTTGAAATACATTTTTATTGATAGTGTAGATGTGCAGGGGGTCTCCGGAGCTGAACCGCGTTGGTTTTAGGTCTGGGGACCCCGTGCCCCCCGAGATACAGGCCCCTTTAGGGGGTGCCGGTATCCCTCTGCGTTTCAAGGTCCCGATCACGTGACCGCGGCCTGTAAACCAAGCAGAGCAGAGGGATACCGGCACCCCCTAAAGGGGCCTGTATCTCGGGGGGCACGGGGTCCCCAGACCTGAAACCTGTGCGCTTCTGCTCTGGAGACCCTCTGCACATGTACACTATCAATAAAACACATACAATATACAGTATAAATAAACACTCGTTCTTTACCTTAGCGTCTATGCGCTATGGTAAAGAAGCATTATTTTAATAATATTGTAAAGTGAGCAGGGGGGTTCCCTGAGCCAGAAATTAATGCTCAGGGAACCCCCCCCCCCCCCCCCTGCTCCTGATCAATATTATTAAAAATACGGAAAATGCTGCGTCATTACCATAGCGGATAGCCGCTAAGGCAATGAAGGGGTTAAGGCATAATAAACAATTAATACATTCAATACATATTTTTCACGTCTGTGTTAAAACTCCCTGCCTTCTCTCTAATCTATGTAAAACCCCCTCCCCCTATTCTCGCTTTTAAAACGCCCTGCCTTCTCTCTATTCTATGTAAAAACCCCTCCCCCTATCCCCCTATTGTGTGTGTGCGTTAAGCTTCCCTGCAAGCTATGTAAAAAAACCTCCCCCTATTGTGTGTGTGTGTTAAATCTGCCTGGCCTGTGTTTCTGAGTGCTGAGTGCTCTGCGTTTAAAGGTCCCGATCACGTGATCGCGGCCTGTAAACCAAGCAGAGCAGAGGGATACCGGCACCCCCTAAAGGGGCCTGTATCTCAGGGGGCACGGGGTCCCCAGACCTGAAACCTGTGCGCTTCTGCTCTGGAGACCCTCTGCACATGTACACTATCAATAAAACACATACAATATACAGTATAAATAAACACTCGTTCTTTACCTTAGCGTCTATGCGCTATGGTAAAGAAGCATTATTTTAATAATATTGTAAAGTGAGCAGGGGGTTCCCTGAGCCAGAAATTAATGCTCAGGGAACCCCCCCCCCCCCTGCTCCTGATCAATATTATTAAAAATACGGAAAATGCTGCGTCATTACCATAGCGGATAGCCGCTAAGGCAATGAAGGGGTTAAGGCATAATAAACAATTAATACATTCAATACATATTTTTCTCGTCTGTGTTAAAACTCCCTGCCTTCTCTCTAATCTATGTAAAACCCCCTCCCCCTATCCCCCTATTGTGTGTGTGCGTTAAGCTTCCCTGCAAGCTATGTAAAAAAACCTCCCCCTATTGTGTGTGTGTGTTAAATCTGCCTGGCCTGTGTTTCTGAGTGCTGAGTGCTCTGCGTTTAAAGGTCCCGATCACGTGATCGCGGCCTGTAAACCAAGCAGAGCAGAGGGATACCGGCACCCCTTAAAGGGGCCTGTATCTCGGGGGGCACGGGGTCCCCAGACCTGAAACCTGTGCGCTTCAGCTCCGGAGACCCCCTGCACATGTACACTATCAATAAAAATGTATTTCAAATGTATTTATTGTCATTTATTTATTTATTTATTTATTTAGATTTATTTATTAATTGTGCTGCTGCTGCTGCAAGTCGTAAACTCACACCAAGGGCCAAACACCCCCCTCACCCCCAATAAAAAAAATTCACGCACAGCAGCCCCACAATTAATAAATAAATCTAAATAAATAAATAAATAAAGACATGAAGAGAAATAAATATATACTGTACAGTACTGTATATACTTTGTATATATACTGTATATACACTGTATATATATATATATACAGTATACTGTACATATATACACTGTGTATATATATATATATATATACAGTATATATATATATATATCATACAGCTATATTTGTATATATATATATATATATATATATATATATATATATACAGTGTATATATATATATATATATATATATATATATATATACATACATACATACTGTATGTGAGTGAAAAGAGAAAAAAGTAACCCGTATGGGAGCACTCAGGTATGCAATTGATATATTTGTTTATTTATTTGACACAGTGCAAAAAGGGATGAATAAACAGTACATGATTTAAAAACACTTAAAAAAGAGGCATGGACCCTTAAACACTAATGAACAGCACTAGGGAACGACACACACTGTCAACCCTAAACATGAAAAGGATAGTGACTCAAAAAACACTAGGGAGAATCAAAGTGAATCACAATAGGTTACTGGGTTCAAAGGCACCTACTGTATACAACGCTAAGGATAATGCACACTACACACCAAAAGGTAGACTTGTCAAAGTATAAATGACAGTCTCAAAGCATCACACATCTGCATTAGCATACAGTGATATAACCAATGCCTACAGCACAAATCATGTGTAGGAAAGGTGGTAAGGTGGAATGAAATCCCTAGATGTGTAGAGCAATGAAGTTAATGAATAGCATACAGTATAAAACATAACATTACAATCCACACAGTACATTGCATTTACAGTACATTGTATACTGTAAATGATGCATAGCATTAAATCTATGCACCATATACAGTACTGTACATTCTGCAAATTAATGTTAACAATATAATTGCAAGCTACTCTACCAGTAAATACTGTACAAACACTTCCAAACAAGTCAACTACAGTATTTTAACCAATCAAGTAAACCAAAATCAATATATAATGTAAGTACCAACCAGAAAAGACAATTTAAAACCAAACTAACCCTTACAATACCAAGGATTACATCTATCTAATTGTAAAAAACCTTATACATTATACACAGCATTGTTTAAAGCCCCCTCCCCCCTAATGTTTCTGTTAAGCAGATTACACTGAAGGGACAGAGATATAAAGGCCTAAAGCCCCTTCCCCCCCTAATGTTTGTGTTAAACAGATTACAATGAAGGGAGAGAGATATAAAGGCCTAAAGCCCCTTCCCCCCTAATGTTTCTGTTAAGCAGATTACACTGAAGGGAGAGAGATATAAAGGCCTAAAGCCCCTTCCCCCCTAATGTTTGTGTTAAACAGATTACAATGAAGGGAGAGAGATATAAAGGCCTAAAGCCTTACCTGCATTGGTAAACCCTCCCTGCATTGGTAAACCCTCCCTGCATTGATGTCGTGCAGTGTACAGTATGTAAATGTGGGGAGGGGGGGGGCCCAATGTGCATAATGTACTGTGAGGTCTAACCACCCTCACCCCCTACCCACATACTGTACCCTTACCCCCCCCCCCCCCATCCTGGCCATGGCCCCTCACGCACAGCAGCTCCACAATTAATAAATAAATCTAAATAAATACATGAAGAGAAATAAATATATACTTTATATATAAATGTGAGTTTATAAATAAAATAAAGAATATTATTTCTAGGGGCCCTAGAACAGAAGTTCCCACGCCAATTTCGCGCTCATTGCTCTTTTTTTGCTCTTTTTTTACAATGTTGCTGGTCTTGCGGCTTTGCAGTCTGCAAGCAAAAAGCGCAAAGTGTACAGTATGAAGTCTGGGTGAGCGCTTTCCACATTTGATGCCTACGGCACCTTCCCATTTCTACACACTTCAATACCTGCACAGTTGGTAGCGCTTTCCATCCCAGCTACCATTCTGGATATTCACCTCTCACAGGCCATTCTTGCCCGAGTCTGTCCTATCAGACAGGGGCATTAACCTGTATCCACACCACCTGGACAATTTCTCTCTGTCAGAGACTTGTGCTATTTATTTTATATATTTTTGTGTAATTATTCATGCAAATTTATGCTCATTTCATACTGTATGTGGTTTTCAACATAAAGTGGCTGCTGGGCCTGATCCTAACTCATACAGTATAGCGCTTCCCTGTTTGTTTGTTTATTGCAAGCAAAAAGCAGTTTGTAGTACTGAGTGTGAGATAAATTACTGTATTTATCAGTGTTGATCAAAGAGAGTTGATCAGAAGGATTCCCCTTATATACAGTACGTAGAATTAATAAAATTGTATTATTTTCCGATATCCGCAGTGATTCTGGTCAACCTGACAGATTTTTAGTAATACAGTATACTGTACTGCAAGACCATGTGTTGTCTACCTTTTACTACAGTATACTGTACTGTATGAATGACAATAGAGTGCTGTATACTTTATAAGGGGAATCCTTCTGATCAACTCTCTTTGATCAATACTGATAAATACAGTATCATATTTATACCCCTTTAGCACCTGTCGTTCCATCCTATGCACCCATTTACTGTGCAATGGTGATTGCGGTCGTATTCACGTACTTTATGTGAGATAAATTAACCAGTTCTTTTATTGCTGAAGTCGCCACAAAATACTTTTATTTACAAATACAGTACAATACAATGGTGAAACTTTTCAAGTTAACAGCAATTCAAAACATCAACACACAATAATACATACTTTACAGTACTGTACAGTATACTGTACTAGTATATTTGGGCCTTGTCTTTGGGGGTTTATTCATGCAATTATTAGGGTGACCTGGCGTTGGAAATACTGACACAGTACAATCCTACAGCTACACCACCCACCCCCTCCCTTAGAGTTTTTAATCCCTCCCTGGCCAAGCATCAATCGTCTGGCTAATCCAATCCAAGCCATTGTTTTGTTAATCTGGCCCTGGGCTGTTCAGAACAGCCACTGCTTCTAAATTACTGAAAATATACAGGATAAATATACAGTGATGTTAAATAATCCTTTCTGTGGGTCTGAGAGGGTTGAAAGTCACCAGGTCCTCATACAGTAGAGTACATTCTCGAATACCTTTAGAATAAAAATACAGTATATATAAATATACAGTATAAATATTGCACAGTATACTGTAATGTAAAATAACCCATCCTGTTCTTTTTCCCTTCATACTGTAACAGTATCCTCATTGTGTCTGCGGTACAGTAGTTCATTGAGAGAGGAGAGGTTTTGTGTACATCATTACTGCTGTTTATATACTGTACATTTGACTGCACAAGCAGATTTGACGAACACAAGGCCCCCCCTCCCCCCTGGTGCACCCTTTTTCCTGGAACGACAAGAAAACAAAAACTTTGTTCAGTTACTGTACTGTACTGTATGTGCGTACTGTATTATGGTAGAACTACTGTACAGTAGGTGGCTGGTGCAGCTTTCTCTGGAAAGAAAAAAATGGAGCAGTTAGTAGGCAGTTACTGTAGTATGTCAAACTAGTCTACTGTACTGTATACTGGAACTACTGTATACTCTGACTATTGGGAAAGCTAAAATCTGTGCCATACTTACCTGTATCATACTGTACCTACTGTACAATACTACAGCACTGTACTACTTTCCTGATGCTTGTCCATTGCGCGCGATGACAATGGGCAACACAGTGGCAATATGGTCTATATATTTATTGCATCGTTCCTCGGTGAGTACATCGTTCCAAAAACTCATTATGGCTTTATACAACTCGTCCTTCTTGGAGGGTTTCGCCACTTTACGGATGTGGTCCTTCAGCTGATGCCAGACCATTTCGATCGGATTGAAGTCTGGCGATCTGTGATTGGAAAGAAAGGACAATTAGTTTAAGAGATACAGTACACAGCACAAACAGTGGGGAACATAAATGGGACACGGTCTACTGCACTTACTCCGCTGGCGTCTTCACCCAGTTGATGCCGCGCTCAAGGATATGCGCCGTCGACGCGGTGTGCTTGGGATCATTGTCCTGGTAAAAGCGATGACCATTGGGAAAGTCTTGTGTGATGTATCGCACTATCACGGGCACAATGTTGTCTTGGAAGAAATCTTTATTCATGATTCCTATAGCAAGAAAAGAAAAGTGCTCAATAGTACAGTACAGTGCATACGTTAAGGCAACACTAGTCAAGTACAGTGCATTAGGCGGCATTATATTTGAGAAATTGTACCTTCAAAGACGACAATGCATCCCGGTCCACGCCTAGAGATGGCACCCCACACATGCAGCTTCACAGGGTGTTTTGGCCGCGGCTTCAAAGTTATGCGGCCTTTTTTGTGGAACGCAAATCTTGCAAATCTCTCCAGCGACACAGTAGACTCATCAGTGAAGATGCAATCCTGGAAAGTCTCACCGCTGTCGATCCATGCCTGGGCCTGGAGCACTCTTTTGATTTTGTTTGCGTCCCGTATCATGGGGTACGCTCTGTAATGACAATGAATAAAAAATGTTAGCGTCACAGCGCAGTACAGTTTGCAAAACAACACTTTTACTTTACAGTACAGTACCTCCTGTACTGTCCACTACTAACCTCACACGTCCATATTTCCATCCAATTCTGCGTCTCATCTTCTTTATGCTGCTCTCGGATACAGTCAGATTGTGGTTTTCCTGAAGAGTGTTTTTAACCCTTAATGCGCTCCTCTCATCATTCTCCTCACTTATTCTGTCCACCAGAAGAGTAGTCTCCCTACAATGCAAAGAAATTATATTGTGTTATTAATATGCAGCAATATAAAATGTATACTGTATACTGTACATGTAATGTTGTAATATACAGTAAATATAAATATACAAAAAATGTATACTGCTGTACTATAAATATAAATAGACAAAATATACAGTATATAGTACTGTTGTAATATAAATATACTATATAAATATACTGTTATTATATCATAATAAATACACATCATACTGTATACTGTATATTCCGTTGTCAGATGAATTGCAATATACCAAAAGTGTATACTGCTGCACAAAAAATATAAATTGACCACACATACAGTACACTACAGTATATACTGTTGTAATATAATAAATATACTATATAAATACGGTATACTGTTGTTATATCATAATAAATACACATCATATACTGTATATTCGTTGTCAGATGAATTGCAATATGCCAAAAGTGTATACTGCTGCACAAAAAATATAAATTGACCACACATACAGTACACTACAGTATATACTGTTGTAATATAATAAATATACTATATAAATACGGTATACTGTTGTTATATCATAATAAATACACATCATATACTGTATATTCGTTGTCAGATGAATTGCAATATACCAAAAGTGTATACTGCTGCACAAAAAATATAAATTGACCACACATACAGTACACTACAGTATATACTGTTGTAATATAATAAATATACTATATAAATACGGTATACTGTTGTTATATCATAATAAATACACATCATATACTGTATATTCGTTGTCAGATGAATTGCAATATACCAAAAGTGTATACTGCTGCACAAAAAATATAAATTGACCACACATATAGTACACTACAGTATATACTGTTGTAATATAATAAATATACTATATAAATACGGTATATTGTTGTTATATCATAATAAATACACATCATATACTGTATATTCGTTGTCAGATGAATTGCAATATACCAAAAGTGTATACTGCTGCACAAAAAATATAAATTGACCACACATACAGTACACTACAGTACAGTATATACTGTTGTAATATAATAAATATACTATATAAATACGGTATACTGTAGATGTACACTACAGTTTTCTATATTTTTTTTGGTTAAGTTTTATAAATACAGTATACTTACGCATTTGTTATCTTTGGTGCCTTTTTGCGGTCTCTGTTTTTTCCTTGTGCATGATAGCACACGGTGCTTGATGGCACAACGAGGCCAGAAGCAGTTAACCAGCGCTGGATATCTGCAATTCGTTTTCCGCTCGTGTACATCTCCTTCATTCTCATGCTGAGATCCTTTGAAATCTTCTTAACAGGCATTGCTGCGAGTACTGTAGAAAGAAATACAAACACAAGAATGTGTATTCGATGTTTAGTCGATGTGTATTCAATGTGCAGTGAATCCACAAAATGGATGGTATATTTATATGTTAATGACTCACATAACAGACCACCCACTTTCAACACCTGTACCTGGCCGCCATGCATAAAAGGTTGTACACGTTGCATAGCCCACCACTTGCTGATCTTTATCTGAGCCATTGTCCAGATACTGCATTGTGCCTCCCGCTTACATGGAGCAGCCCCGGTTCTATGGACGAAAGAATCATCTCACCTCTGCTGTGCCTGCCACACTGAAAAAGAGAAAGGCAGTTACCGTTTCCAAGCCAAAGGCAAAGCGACAGGCTAAGGCCAACAAAGAAAACCTTCTGCTGACCCCAAAGGCTAAGGCTTTTAAAACACGTCAGCCTTATTATGTGAAGAAGAAATACGGTACTGTGCTCGGTACGCAAGACGCATGGCAGCCAACTCACCGAATCCGCAGACCACTTCCCATAAGCTTCGACGACTCTGCTGTAGCTGTCCCGGAAATCTTCAGCCCGGCTTCTCCACCCCCATCTTCTCCGGTTCCATCTGAAGATGCTGCTGCCTCTGAAATCAACGGGTCACTGTCTCCTTTGCTCTTGGACGACTCTGCTTCTCTCCCGGAAATCCAGCGGTCACCTTCTCCATTCCTCTTCCACCACGCTGCAGCTTCTCCTGTACCGGGCATCCCCAGGTCACCTCTTCCACTCTCCATCGATGCCGCTTCTCTCCAGGGAACCCCCATCTCATCCTCCGTTGCACCCATCCCCCCAGATCTCCAGATGCCATGCACAAGCAGCTCGTTGGACCGGATCCTGAATGGGCTAAGTGTGGATCTCCCCGGGAATTCTAGTGTGCTGGCAAAGCTAGATCTGCTTCTGGAGTCGGTGCTACATATGGAGCAAGGGATGCTACAAATGGAGCAGCGGCTGGATCAACGGATGCACAAGATAGAGGCAGACATAGCGGGCATACATTATTTGCTCGGTGTTAATGCCCCTGTTTCCCCGACGCTGGAGCAGGGGGGTGACATGGATGTGATGCATGGTACCTTCGACCCCCTTCCATCACCAAGCACACCCCCTCCACCAGAAGATACAGTGTACTATGCTATTGAGGAGGACATGACAACCCCGTCAAGACCACGCCAGGAGACAACCCGGCGACCACTACCGGAGGAAAGCTTCCTCCCAGACACCCTACCATTGCCCATCGCCTCAAGTACACCCGCTCCCAAAAGACCTCCTACACCCGCTCGCATACAAACAGTGCCCGACATCTCCCTGTGCGATCTGCCACCGGCACTGAGGGAGAAGTATAGGGTGAGGAGTGCTGGTATACCACACAAGTATGCCTTGATCATATTTAAACACCATGTTCCCTACACATTGTACTGCGAGTGGGTGTTCAAAGTGAACTATGATGGGAATCGCCAAAAAAATGCCCTTCCTGCCAATTTAAGGAAAAAGATTGTGGAAGAAATGCAGCGCTATTACCCTGTTACAGATCCTGTAATGAGAGGCGTTAGAGACTGCATTAATGGCGTTTTGCGCCATGCAAGGCATCGGCCATGGCTGGAAAATGGGGAGGACTTTCAGTGAGACCATACTGTAATATTGTGCTGTACTGTACTGTACAGTACATGTTTTACCCTATAGTACCTGCTGTACTTAAACAAAGGATACTGAATGTTGTTGTGTGTTGCACGGTTTTTGTACTGTATTTGTAAATAAAAGTTTTTGGTGGCGACTTCAGCAATAAAAGAACTGGTAATTTATCTCACACTCAGTACTACTGTACAAACTGCTTTTTGCTGCCAGACTGCAAACCCGCAAGACCAGCAACATTGTAACAAAAGAGCAATGAGCGCGCAATTGGCGTGGGAACTTCTGTTCTAAGGCCCCTATAAATAATATTCTTTATTTTACTTATAAACTCACATTTATAAACCCCGTCACCCACCCCCGCTAAACACAATAAAAAATAATCACACACAGCATCCCCGCAATAAATAAATAAATAAATACAAATAAATACATTTGAAATGCATTTTTATTTATAGTGTAGATGTGCAGGGGGTCTCTGGAGCTGAACCGCACTGGTTTCAGGTCGGGGGACCCCGTGCCCCCCGAGATACAGGCCCCTTTAGGGGGTGCCGGTATCCCTCTGCGTTGAAAGCCCCGATCACGTGACCGCGGCCTGTAAACCAAGCAGAGCAGAGGGACACCGGCACTCCCTAAAGGGGCCTGTATCTCGGGGGGCACGGGGTCCCCAGACCTGAAACCTGTGCGCTTCAGCTCCGGAGACCCCCTGCACATGTACACTGTGAATAAAACACACACATCATTAAAGAATCATTCTTTAGCTTAGCGGCTATGCGCTATGGTAAAGAAGCAGCATTTCTGTCTTTTTAATAATATTGTACAGTGAGCAGGGGGTTCCCTGAGACAGAAATCTAATCTCAGGGTACCCCCTGCTCCTGCACAATATTATTAAAAGTTCAGAAACGAGGCTTCATTAGCATAGCGTATAGCCGCTAAGGTAATGAAGGGGTTAAGGCATAATAACCAATAAATACATTCAATACACTACCCACTACCCATGGCAACCTCTGCTGCTGTACAGTAAAACAGAGAAAAAAAATAACACTTTCAAAGTAATGTCCCCTAACCCCTTAATCACCATGGCGGTTATTAACCGCTACAGTCATGAAGGGGTTAACCCGCCCTCACCCACCACTCGGGACGCCTACTGTACATACCCTCCCACTCTAACCCCCCACCCCGTGAGGCCTAACCACCCTCAACCCTCACCCACTAACTACCCACAAGGGAGGCCTACCCACATACCGTTGGGGAAACACCCCACCCCCACCCCAGTACCCACAATAAAAACAGTACAATGACCCACAATAAACAGCATTCTATTTATTAAATACATTACCCACCCCCTGTGCCCCCCCCCCCCATAAATACAAGATTTATTCTTTTACATTCAGGGTCCATAACGCAGCCCCACGCTAGTCCCCGGTGGGCTGGCAGGGCACCTGGACAGACCTACAGTTTACCAGCAGCATTCCACAGGTTCTGGAGGCCTGCTGGTGGATCCTGCCAGCACCATGGCGCCCAGGTGGTCTCCTTGGGTCACCGTGAGCTACAATTGGGTCCCCACGGTAGGCCCAAGGATGTCTGGGAGCCCCGGGTCAAACCCACAGGTGTCTGCGGGGCCTCGGGTGGTTCCCATGGGGGTCTGGGGAACTCACGGGTGCTCACTACGGGTCCGCGGTGCCCCCACAGAAGTGGGACCACACATCATCATCCCCGCACCTACGGGTCAGAGGTGCCCCCACAGAAGTGGGACCACACATCGTCATGCCCGCAGACTACGGGTCCGCGGTGCCCCCACAGAAGTGGGACCACACATCATCATCCCCGCATGTGTCACCCGTGGAACCACCAGCCTGCTACCCTTTAGGATACCCGAGGATTCCCCGCGGGTGGTCTCCAGAGGTCCCACGCAAAACCACGGAAGTAACCCTGAATGTAAAAAAAATAAACCTGGCCTATACATTCAATACATACACCCTCCCCCCCAACACCTACAGTACAATAATGTGCAAAATAACTATTATCCAGATATGGATAATAGATTAATTGCCCATTATTAAAAACATTAACTAGCATATACAAATAAATAAAGTACTACTGACCTCATCAATACGAAGTGTCCGACGCCAGCGCCTTCCTTCTCTTGCCCACACAAAACATAGCCAAAACCAAGCCAATACATTGCAATTACATTCAGATATCAATTAACCCCTTAAACACCTTATCGGATAATAACCGCAAAGGTAATTAAGGGGTTAAGCCACACAGGCACGATACCCACCCTTCACCCATGAATTTGTACTGTGGCTTCATCATGCAACTATATATATATATACTGTATATATATATACAGAGAGACAGAGAGAAAGAGAGAGAGAGAGATATATATACAGTATATATATATATATATATATATATATATATATATATACACACACGTTATATACACACCCATGATAAACCAATATACAGTACAAATAAATGTAGAAGGGTTATCAAAAGCATACTGCCCTACAACCAAACACGTCTCCATACAGACACTACATTAAAATCAATTTCCTTTAAAAATCCTAACTGATCTCACAATCTACTGTACTGTATATGATCACAAACCAATGAAAAAAGTCACATTCCAAAATGCATAAAATCTATGCACCATACTGTATACATTCTGCAAATTAATCAACGTAAACAAAAATCAATTAGCAATCATTATTTAGATCTCTAAACATTTCACACTCAATCATGAACAATGAAACCATTAACAGATTCACGCCTAGAGCAGAACAATTAAGCCTTTGAAAAAATATAAGTACCGACAAAAATACAACCTTTCCAAACCAAGCCTACCTACAGTATCCCTGACCTTCCTCAAACACACAATACAATACCAAGGAATACATCTACAGTATCTAATTTTAAAATACTTTAAACTCACAAAATAATTAAAAACACATCTAATCCAGCTTTTAAAACATCATCATTTCTTACCCTGAATGTATACTGTACAGTATATCTCTCTAGACATATATATTGTACATACATACATACAGTGGCAAGAAATGATATACCACAAAAAAAAAAAAAATACACAGGTTAAAAAACCTTTTGAAAAAATTAACAAGTTAAATAAAATACATTTCTTTACTG
Organism: Ascaphus truei; assembly: GCF_040206685.1. Classification (NCBI taxonomy): domain Eukaryota; kingdom Metazoa; phylum Chordata; class Amphibia; order Anura; family Ascaphidae; genus Ascaphus; species Ascaphus truei. The sequence goes on from NC_134483.1 coordinate 318,164,617, forward strand.
TAGTTCACTTACCATTACTTGCCCCCACCGACTCCCGTTGCCCAGCTTACTCACGAACCAATCCACGATCAGGAACCCATAAAATAATAAACCATTCAAAATAATAAACATTAAACTAAAAATCCAAACCAATCCACGGGTCTTCTACTTGTAATACATCTTCATCTGTATTCTTCTTTCTTCTATCTCCTTCCGGGCGGGGCGGGGCAGGGCGTGGTCTTCTTTCCATCATCGGCCACGCCCTTGTCTTTTTTCTTCTCCGGAGGTCCTTCCTCCGCGGCGTCTGGCTGCAAAATGAGACGACATAGGCTTTTAAAGACCTATGACGTCACAGTTTGCGTCATGGTTCCCACGGTCCTGATTGGACCGTGAAAACCATGTGTTATGGCCGATAATAAAAAAATGATGACGTCACTTAAAGGGAATGAAAGCACAGCCAATCAGAATGGCTTTGCTTCAAATGCCTTTAAGGTGACATCATTAAAAGACACATGGCCGTGCACACATGGTACTAGAGCCAATCAGAGCGTGGGAACTTTATCCCTACTCTGATTGGCTCTGGTATACCATGTGTCAGGGGCTTGGGGGAGAAAGGATGTGACGTCAATGAAAACCTGTCACGTGGTACGGTAGCCAATCAGAGCGTGGGAACTTTATCCTTATTGACGTCACATCCTTTCTCCCCCAAGCCCCTGACACATGGTATACCAGAGCCAATCAGAGTAGGGATAAAGTTCCCACGCTCTGATTGGCTCTAGTACCATGTGTGCACGGCCATGTGTCTTTTAATGATGTCACCTTAAAGGCATTTGAAGCAAAGCCATTCTGATTGGCTGTGCTTTCATTCCCTTTAAGTGACGTCATCATTTTTTTATTATCGGCCATAACACATGGTTTTCACGGTCCAATCAGGACCGTGGGAACCATGACGCAAACTGTGACGTCATAGGTCTTTAAAAGCCTATGTCGTCTCATTTTGCAGCCAGACGCCGCGGAGGAAGGACCTCCGGAGAAGAAAAAAGACAAGGGCGTGGCCGATGATGGAAAGAAGACCACGCCCTGCCCCGCCCGGAAGGAGATAGAAGAAAGAAGAATACAGATGAAGATGTATTACAAGTAGAAGACCCGTGGATTGGTTTGGATTTTTAGTTTAATGTTTATTATTTTGAATGGTTTATTATTTTATGGGTTCCTGATCGTGGATTGGTTCGTGAGTAAGCTGGGCAACGGGAGTCGGTGGGGGCAAGTAATGGTAAGTGAACTACAGTAAAGAAATGTATTTTATTTAACTTGTTAATTTTTTCAAAAGGTTTTTTAACCTGTGTATTTTTTTTTTTTTGTGGTATATCATTTCTTGCCACTGTATGTATGTACAGTATGTACAATATATATGTCTAGAGAGATATACTGTACAGTATACATTCAGGGTAAGAAATGATGATGTTTTAAAAGCTGGATTAGATGTGTTTTTAATTATTTTGTGAGTTTAAAGTATTTTAAAATTAGATACTGTAGATGTATTCCTTGGTATTGTATTGTGTGTTTGAGGAAGGTCAGGGATACTGTAGGTAGGCTTGGTTTGGAAAGGTTGTATTTTTGTCGGTACTTATATTTTTTCAAAGGCTTAATTGTTCTGCTCTAGGCGTGAATTTGTTAATGATTTTATTGTTCGGGATCTAGTCTGAATTGTTTAGGGATGTAAATAATGATTGCTAATTGAGTTTTGTTTACTTGGTTGATTACAGTAATTTGCAGAATGTATATGGTGCATACAGTAGATATTTAGGCATCATTTATATTGGAATGTAAGTTGTTTAAATGGCTTTTCAGAGGTTTAGTGATGATTTACAGTAGATTGAGAGATCAGTTATGAATATTAAAGGAAATTTATTTTAATTTAGTGTGTATGTATGGAGAAGAGTTTGGTTGTAGGACAGTGCTTTTGATAACCCTTCTACATTTATTTGTACTGTATATTGGTTTATCATGGGTGTGTATATAACGTGTGTGTATTTATATATATATATATATATATATATATATATATATATACTGTATACAGTATATATATCTCTCTCTCTCTCTCTCTTTCTCTCTGTCTCTCTGTGTATATATATATACAGTACATATATATAGTTGCATGATGAAGCCACAGTACAAATTCATGGGTGAGGGTGGGTATCGGGCCTGTGTGGCTTAACCCCTTAATCACCTTTGCGGTTATTATCTGATAAGGTGTTTAAGGAGTTAATTGATATCTGAATGTACTGTACTTGCAATGTATTGCCTTGGTTTTGGCTATGTTTTGTGTGGGCAAGAGAAGGAAGGCGCTGGCATCGGACACTTCGTATTGATGAGGTCAGTAGTACTTTATTTATTTGTATATGCTAGTTAATGTTTTTAATAATGGGCAATTAATCTATTATCCATATCTGGATAATAGTTATTTTGCACATTATTGTACTGTAGGTGTTGGGGGGGAGGGTGTATGTATTGAATGTATAGGCCAGGTTTATTTTTTTTACATTCAGGGTTACTTCCGTGGTTTTGCGTGGGACCTCTGGAGACCACCCGCGGGGAATCCTCGGGTATCCTAAAGGGTAGCAGGCTGGTGGTTCCACGGGTGACACATGCGGGGATGATGATGTGTGGTCCCACTTCTGTGGGGGCACCGCGGACCCGTAGTCTGCGGGCATGACGATGTGTGGTCCCACTTCTGTGGGGGCACCTCCGACCCGTAGGTGCGGGGATGATGATGTGTGGTCCCACTTCTGTGGGGGCACCGCGGACCCGCAGTGAGCACCGTGAGTTCCCCAGACCCCCATGGGAACCACCTGAGGCCCCGCAGACACCTGTGGGTTTGACCCGGGGCTCGCAGACATCCTTGGGCCTACCGTGGGGACCCAATTGTAGCTCACGGTGACCCAAGGAGACCACCTGGGCGCCATGGTGCTGGCAGGATCCACCAGCAGGCCTCCAGAACCTGTGGAATGCTGCTGGTAAACTGTAGGTCTATCCAGGTGCCCTGCCAGCCCACCGGGGACTAGCGTGGGGCTGCGTTATGGACCCTGAATGTAAAAGAATAAATCTTGTATTTATGGGGGGGGGGGGGCACAGGGGGTGGGTAATGTATTTAATAAATAGAATGCTGTTTATTGTGGGTCATTGTACTGTTTTTATTGTGGGTACTGGGGTGGGGGTGGGGTGTTTCCCCAACGGTATGTGGGTAGGCCTCCCTTGTGGGTACTGACTGGGTGGTTAGGCCTCACGGGTGGGGGGGGTTAGTGTGGGAGGGTATGTAGGCATCCCGAGTGGTGGGTGGGTGAGGGTGGGTTAACCCCTTCATGACTGTAGCGGTTAATAACTGCTATGGTGATTAAGGGGTTAGGGGACATTACTTTGTATGTTTTAATTTTTGTGTCTGTTTTGCAGAAGCGGAGGGGCCATGGCCAGGATGGGGGGGGGGGGGTTAACGGTATGTGGGTAGGGGGTGAGGGTGGTTAGCAATGCAGGGAGGGAGATTTACTGGTAACAGAAACATCTCTCTCCCTTCAATGTAATCTGTTTAACACAAACATTAGGGGGGGAAGGGGCTTTAGGCCTTTATATCTCTGTCCCTTCAGTGTAATCTGCTTAACAGAAACATTAGGGGGGAGGGGGCTTTAAACAATGCTGTGTATAATGTATAAGGTTTTTTACAATTAGATAGATGTAATCCTTGGTATTGTAAGGGTTAGTTTGGTTTTAAATTGTCTTTTCTGGTTGGTACTTACAGTATACAGTATATTGATTTTGGTTTACTTGATTGGTTAAAATACTGTAGTTGACTTGTTTGGAAGTGTTTGTACAGTATTTACTGGTAGAGTAGCTTGCAATTATATTGTTAACATTCATTTGCAGAATGTACAGTACTGTATATGGTGCATAGATTTAATGCTATGCATCATTTACAGTATACAATGTAAATGCAATGTACTGTGTGGATTGTAATGTTATGTTTTATATTGTAAAATAAGTTACTGTAGGATTATTAAATGGATTATTATTATTGTCTGTATAGAGAAGCGTTATCTGTAGGACAGTATGATTTTGATAACCATTCTACATGTATTTGTACTATTGGTTCATCATGTGTGTATATATACTGTATACTGTATATATATATATATATATATATATATATACATCTACACTATCAATAAAAATGTATTTCAAATGTATTTATTGGCATTTATTTATTTATTTATTTATTTAGATTTATTTATTAATTGTGGGGCTGCTGTGCGTGAATTTTTTTTATTGGGGGTGAGGGGGGTGTTTGGCCCTTGGTGTGAGTTTACGACTTGCAGCAGCAGCAGCACAATTAATAAATAAATCTAAATAAATAAATAAATGACAATAAATACATTTGAAATACATTTTTATTGATAGTGTACATGTGCAGGGGGTCTCCGGAGCTGAAGCGCACAGGTTTCAGGTCTGGGGACCCCGTGCCCCCCGAGATACAGGCCCCTTTAGGGGGTGCCGGTATCCCTCTGCTCTGCTTGGTTTACAGGCCGCGATCACGTGATCGGGACCTTTAAACGCAGAGCACTCAGCACTCAGAAACACAGGCCAGGCAGATTTAACACACACACACAATAGGGGGAGGTTTTTTTACATAGCTTGCAGGGAAGCTTAACGCACACACACAATAGGGGGATAGGGGGAGGGGGTTTTACATAGATTAGAGAGAAGGCAGGGCGTTTTAAAAGCGAGAATAGGGGGAGGGGGTTTTACATAGATTAGAGAGAAGGCAGGGAGTTTTAACACAGACGTGAAAAATATGTATTGAATGTATTAATTGTTTATTATGCCTTAACCCCTTCATTGCCTTAGCGGCTATCCGCTATGGTAATGACGCAGCATTTTCCGTATTTTTAATAATATTGATCAGGAGCAGGGGGGGGGGGGGTTCCCTGAGCATTAATTTCTGGCTCATGGAACCCCCTGCTCACTTTACAATATTATTAAAATAATGCTTCTTTACCATAGCGCATAGACGCTAAGGTAAAGAACGAGTGTTTATTTATACTGTATATTGTATGTGTTTTATTGATAGTGTACATGTGCAGAGGGTCTCCAGAGCAGAAGCGCACAGGTTTCAGGTCTGGGGACCCCGTGCCCCCCGAGATACAGGCCCCTTTAGGGGGTGCCGGTATCCCTCTGCTCTGCTTGGTTTACAGGCCGCGGTCACGTGATCGGGACCTTTAAACGCAGAGGGATACCGGCACCCCCTAAAGGGGCCTGTATCTCGGGGGGCACGGGGTCCCCAGACCTAAAACCAACGCGGTTCAGCTCCGGAGACCCCCTGCACATCTACACTATCAATAAAAATGTATTTCAAATGTATTTATTGTCATTTATTTATTTATTTTTTGGCGGCTGCTGTGTGTATTTTATTGTTGTGGGTTGCGGGAGGGTGGGTGAATGGGGTATTCGCCCCAACGATGGTTGGGGAGGGCTTGCGGGGGGGGGTGGGGTAGCGGGAGGGCTTAACCCCTTCATGACCGTAGCGGTATTAACTGCTACGGTCGTGAAGGGGTTAAGTGCACCCGCAACCCCCCCCCCCTCCCGCAAGTCCTAAACTCACTCCAAGGGCCAAATACCCCCCTCACCCATCCCCACTACACACAATAAAGCGGGCACGGTGGGTTAACCCCTTCATTGCCTTAGCGGCTATCCGCTATGGTAATGACGCAGCATTTTCCGTATTTTTAATAATATTGATCAGGAGCAGGGGGGGGGGGGGTTCCCTGAGCATTAATTTCTGGCTCAGGGAACCCCCTGCTCACTTTACAATATTATTAAAATAATGCTTCTTTACCATAGCGCATAGACGCTAAGGTAAAGAACGAGTGTTTATTTATACTGTATATTGTATGTGTTTTATTGATAGTGTACATGTGCAGAGGGTCTCCAGAGCAGAAGCGCACAGGTTTCAGGTCTGGGGACCCCGTGCCCCCCGAGATACAGGCCACTTTAGGGGGTGCCGGTATCCCTCTGCTCAGCTTGGTTTACAGGCCGCGGTCACGTGATCGGGACCTTGAAACGCAGAGGGATACCGGCACCCCCTGAAGGGGCCTGTATCTCGGGGGGCACGGGGTCCCCAGACCTAAAACCAACGCGGTTCAGCTCCGGAGACCCCCTGCACATCTACACTATCAATAAAAATGTATTTCAAATAATTTTTAATGTGCGGATGTTTGCGCAGAGAGAGCGCAGCGGATCTCTCTCTGCTGCAAACACATCTCGCCCCCGCCGCCCATACAGTAGTATCATTTATGTATGTGCATATACAGTACAGTACAGTACTGTACAGTACTGTATGTTAGGGCTTACAGGGGTTGTTGTTATACAGTATATACAGTATATAGTATACAGTATATACTGCATTACAATTCATTATAGGGGACGGCTTCACAGAGAATAGCTCGCAAGCGCCACCATGTGTATTTTGACGGCATTGCAGTATTGTAACCAGCCGGAATAAAAAGCTTAAATTCCGGCCGGAAAATAACGCAATGCACTCTGGCAGAAAACTATCAGAAACCTGAATACACCCGAGTATACCCGAATTCGCGGGACTAGCCGTGCTCGAATAAAGTGTGTCGCCAGTGTAAATATATCTTTGACATAAATAGAAAAAGTAGCAAGTAGAGCACTGCAAAGTGAACAAGGGCCTCCAGCCCTTGTTCCCTTTGCAGTGCTCTACTTGCTACTTTTTCTATTTTTGTTTACCTATCGGTATTGAAGCACGCCGTCCTGTTTGACTTGCCATATAGCTGCCTATCCATCGTGAGGATTTCCTCCACAGCAGCTGTTCGGTCCTTGCTTGGCCAGTTTGGCTACGGTACTCCACTCACCAGCAGCGACACCGTGGGAGGAGATACAGGCACCTGGTGAGAGAGGGGGGATCTGTTTGGACGGAACTTTTACCACAGAGGTGTGGACCATCTGGTTGCTCCCCGCGGGCTGCCACCCCCGTATGGAGCCTAACAGCAATATCGTGGGAGGAGACGTAGGCACCCGGTGAGTGAGAGGGGAAATCTGTTTGTGCAGAACTCCACCACGAGAGTGCAGGATCATCTGGCCACTCACCCCGGGTTGCCACCTCCATACGGAACCTAGCAGCAACAACGCGGGATACAGACGCCCGGTGAGAGAGGGGAGATCTGTCCTACCTAGGACTCCGGCTATGGGGGTACGGATCATCTGGCTGTCCTCCACGGGCTGCTAACTCCACACGGAATTCAGGTGGTTGCTGTACCAGTCCACACATACTTGACTTAGTGAATGCACCAATAGCCTTTATTACACAGATACCGACATTCTACATATGACAACAGTTTTACAGTTTCATAATTATCATTAGATACCTCAGTGTTTGCAACATCAATTTCGGGGTTATCTCCTCCTCTCTCCATATCTTTGACATACACTATAAAAATCTTTCAAATACTTTGCATTTACTGTTTACATACACTTACAGTTCAGTGAGGAAACGCACTGTATCTTACTGTACCATAATGTAATTCTGAACAAGGTTACATAATGTCAAATTCTCTAGCCTGCTGTACCCATGCTTGGCCACCGGGACTGCTGCCACTCTCAATGTCTTGTTCTAGCCTGCAGTACCTATACTTGTCCACCGGGATTGCTGCTGCTAAACTAAGGAACATTTCAGACTCTGATACCTGACACCTCTGCACCTGTGCTCCACCTCTCAGCCTGCCTATATACTGTAAACCTCCCTTTCCTGTTCCTCCCTTGCCTGTTTATACTGGTTCCTAGCTCCTGCAAGGTTCCTGTGTTTACTGCTCTCCTAGCTATTACCAAAAGGGACTCAGAGAACTGCCCCACAGGGGTTAATACAGGAATGACCCTGGGAACAGAACTTAGAAATTCAAGCTTAGAACGTGGAAGTAAAAGGGATTCGTTCTTGGATACTAGGACCTTAGTGTGGGCTAGAGACATATACGTAGACTCCAGTGGAACCTCACAGGGCTGATCGGCAAGGGTTACCATAGACAAATCATTGGGGTCAGAGTAACCGGGGGTACAATCAGGGCTAGGGACCATGGCAGCTTCTGCGTTAGGGACCAGTGATAGTGGGTCAGTTTGGTCATTTCCTGGAGAGGGAGATCCGCCCCCGGCTTTAGCGACAGGACTGGCAGCGTAGGCGGCCAGGAGGGGATCCTGTTTTAACATGCAAATGTCCAATGCCATGGAAAGTACACGCAGCGTGTCCTGAGCGTGAGCCAACATGAAGAAAGGGTCCGGTTGTACTACGTGAATGTCCAATGATAAGGCCAGGGCATTGAGTGTAATACGGGCGTTGGCCAGTTTCACAGGATTCACCTTATCCCAGGTTAAAGGGGAATCAGGGGAGAGAACACAAGTGGCCAGATACTGTTTTAAGTCCTTGAGGCAGTGAGCCTTCATAATGAGATCATTACGGCATTCTTTTTGCAAAGAAGTTAAACTTTCAAACATAAATGGATCCTCCATCAGGGGTAGTATATCGCACAAATACTCGTTTTGAAACTGGGACTGGTCTACAGGCCGGGACAGGATTTCAGAAAGAAACATACCAACCCTCACCACAGGGCGGTCCGAGTTTGTGGGGCCGAGCATACTGTCACGCTTGTGCTCGCCACAAACCTGGGTCGGACCGCGTGGCTGAGGTGGGGTTGTAAAAGCACCGACCTTAGACCACGCAGGCGGATCCGGATTGCGCAGTTCGTAGTCGTACGTAGCAGGATCAGGACTGGAGAAGACAGCATCGCCAGTGGACAAGCCAGGGTCAGGATTGGAGACATCAGGGTTAACATTGTTCAAGCAGGCATTCAGCAACAGGTAGTCAGGAGTGTCCCGCTTCAGCTTAGGAGCGCGGGATTGGCCTCTCCGCGTGAGGCGACCATGGCCCATGGTACTGGTCTCAGGAAAGGATAGGCAGACCAGAGTAGCACACCGCCTAGCAGCACTGGTAAACCAGTGCTACAGCGCAAGAGTCCTGAGCGGGCTGGTGAGTCCTCCGCTTCAGCGCAGGAACCAGGACACAGCCTCTGCAATAGAGAATGAGCAGCAGGCCCCAGGAAGCTGAAGAAAACACAGGGGAAACCTCCACTTCAGCACAGGAGACAGGAACAGACCACTGCATGACAATAGCAGCCGGTCTCAGGAAACCAGGAGCTGAAGTCAACAAGGAGAGTAATCAGCTTCAGCACAGGAGACAGGAACAGACCGCTGCATGACAATAGCAGCAGGTCTCAGGAAACCAGGATAACAAGCCAGGGGCTTGTGGAAGAACAGTTAGTGACATCCAGAAAGGACTATGCTCGGCAGGGAGCATTGTGGGAAAGCAGTACTTAAAGGTCAGTGAACCAATAGCAGAAGGGGCGTGTGTGTAAGGAATCCGCTCCGCGGTTTACTGGTTGCCTTACCTTGCAGACTTGTGCAGTCCTGGAGCACCTCTCCTGATGTTTGCTGCAGCCTGGATTCACTCACCAAAGCAATACACACTCCCTCTGGTATCTATTGCAGCTGTGCAGCCTATCACTGCAACATAGACTTGTATTCACTCATTTGGAGCCGTACCTTCACACCCCCGCCGGGGATTGGCCCGCTGGCCTTTAAGTATTGCTTTCCCATAATGCTCCTTGCCGAGCATAGTCCTAACTGGATGTCAACTGTTTTGCCACAAGCTCTCGCTTGTTCCCCTTTGCTGATACCAGGTCACGCCCTGCGTCCTTCAGCTTCCTTCAAGCCGCTTGTTCTCCCATGCTGATTCCAGGTTACGTCCTGCATCCTTCAGCTCCCTTCAAGCCGCTTGTTTCCTTGTGCTGATACGGAGGTATTCCCTGCGTCCTTCAGCTTCTGTTCCCCTGTGCTGAAGCAGAGGTTTCGTTCCTGCGTCCTTCAGCCTCCTGGATTCCTGCACTAAAGTAGAGGTTCGTCCCTGCGTTCTGCAGTCTCCTGGATTCCTGCACTGAAGCGGAGGTTTCCCTGTATCTACAGCTTCCTGGTTCCTGGGGCCTACTCTTTCCCTAATTTAGAGAGGCCGTGTCCTGGTTCCTGCGCTGAAACAGTGGATTCCCTTGCCCGCTCAGGACTTTTGCGTTGTAGCACTGGTGCACCCGTGCAGCAAGACGGTGTGCTATTCTGGTCTGCCTACCATCTCCTGTGACCAGCACCATGGGCCATGGTCGTCGCTCGCGCAAAGGCCAACCCCGCGCTCCTAAGCTGAAGCGGGACTCTCCTGACTACCTGTTGCCGAACTCTTGCCTGTACAATGTTTATCCTGTTGTCTCCTGTCCTGACCCTGGCTTCTACAACGACGACGCTGTCTTCTCCAATCCTGATCCTGCGACATATGACTACGAACTGCGCAATCCGGATCAGCCTGCGCAGTCTCAGGTCGGTGCTTTTATAACCCCACCTCAGCCTCGCGGTCCGGTCCTGGTTTGTGGCGAGCAGAACCCTGACAGTGTGGCAGTATTGCTTCAGTGAGTGAATCCAGGCTGCAGTAAATATCAGGGGAAGTGTTCCAGGACTGCACAGGTCTGCAAGACAAGGCAAACAGCAAACTGAGGCGCGGATTGCTTACACCCGCATGCTGGATGTTTTCAGCGGTATCGAAATCCCTGACAACTTAACAGAGCAATACAGGGACCGAATGGAGGCAAAGATGGATCGTCTTTTAGAAATGGTGAATATGGATAGGTACATGGGTGGGCATGGGTGTTCATCTGGATAAGATTGAGAGGAACATTGCAGGGCTCTATTCTTTGCTATGAGTCCGTGCCCCTGTATGTCTGACGCAGAAGAAGGAGGGTGGCCTGGAGGCACCTTATTCTCCCATGGAGGAACCATACCCCCTCCTCCCATCGCCCCCACCCATGTACCCTCTCAATCCCTGGATTTGACCTTCATGGTGCCAACAACAAGCACACCACGGGCCCCCCACACACGCACCCCCTCCCTCCGGAACAAATGTATATCCTTCTGTTGGAGATGACAACCCCGGTAATCGCTAGGTCACAACAGGAGGAAAGCATCCTTCCCGACCATCAACCCCCGCCCGCTGCCAGAACCACAACCACTCCAGCACCCAGGATTGCACAGCTCCCAGACATCACCCTGAGAGACCTACCCCAGAGCGTCCGGGAGAAATACAAGATCAGATCTGCTGATCTACCTCAGAAATATGCCCAGTTCATCTTTAAATACCTCGTCCGTTTTGAGCTGTACAGCGAGTGGACCCAGAATGTCAATTATGAAGGCAATAAATACAAGAAAGCTCGTCCAGCAAATTTAAGAAGAACAATTATGGAGGAAGTGAAGTGCAATTTTAAAGCTACCACTCCTCTTATGAAAAGTGAGAGACAGCATTAATAGGCTCTTGAGGCATACAAGGGCTCTTCCCTGGAGGTCCATCGAGTTGTTTGATGACTATACTGTAAGTTAAAAATGTATTTACAAAATAAGATGAGCCACCAATGTTTTTAATCTTTAAAAAAAAACAGTTGATTTTTTAAAATGATTTAATTGTTTAATGTTTATTTTCTATTTTGCATGTCTGGAGCTGGACAGAGACAACATGCAGGAAACTCTCCCAGCAATACTTCAAGGTAAGACACAGTGCTCAAATCCATGCCATGTCCCTTCCCCCAAAACCCCCCAAAAGACCCCCAAAAACTAAGGTACTGTAAACTTCTAGTCCTATAGTAAAGTGCAGTAGCCCATGTCATGCATGCTTTGTCTCCTCCAACCCCCCTCCCCCCCAAAAGCAGAAGATACAAGGCACTGTAGTCATAATGTACTGCTCCCCGTGTCATGCCCTTTTCCCACAAACCCCTCAAAACCTAATGTACTGTAAAACCTCTAGTTCTACTGTAAAGTGCTGTAGCCCATGCCATGCATGTTTTTTCTCCTCCAACCCTCTCAAAAACTAGAAGATACTGTTTAACAATGGACTGTACTGGCGTCATGTTTTAATACTGTAGTTTTTCATGCATACAGTAGTCATAATGTATTGTAGTCACAATGTACTGTAGTCATATGTACGGTTCCCCATGTCATGCCCTTTCTCCCCAAACCCCCCAAAAATCTGGATTCCATAGTGCGATTGTAAATATATAATATTGTCTTTTTCTTTACAGACCAAAATGTCCAAGATGCACCAGCCATTGTGAAGAAGAAAAAGATAAGATTGTAAATTTTGATGAAGAGGCGACTTTGTATTCTTGTATTATTCTATTTTCCTTTATTATCCTGTACAAATAAAAAAAAATATTCTTTCAATATACTTTTTGGTGTGTTTACTGTATGCTTTTACTGTTTAGACACTTACAGTAGTACTATATATAAAGTACTAAAGGCATTTAAATATACTGTATACTGTATAAATATCTCGTTCACATACTGTACAGTACTGTATACAATCTAAACAGTAAAAACATCTTGCAAATAAGGTGCATTTACTGTATATAAAACCAGAGACATAACATAAAACACAGACAAAGCTCAGTGCACATCCAGAAAAACTTATATACGGTACAGTGCCTAAATATACATGTATAAATAACTAATAAATAAAATGGTCTTTTAGTTTAACATTTTGGCCAAATTGTTGTAAGCCCTTGAGCCAAACTTCACGGCAGACCACGTTTCAAGGGTCCCTACACTAATATAAATTCTTAATAACCTGTGCATTGCCAGGAAGAATGATTTATAATAAATCTGTCAATATAAGTTGCAAAAGTTCTAAGTCTGATTGAAGCTTTTATTAACCTGTACATTACCAGGAAAAGCACTCTGTAATAGATTTGTCACAATCACACTGCATGCAGGCAAGTTCCCCTGATAGTGGGAGATGCCATGGAGTGAGCTTTTAACCATTTAAATGCGGGAGGGAGGGAGCTTCAATTGGATAGGAGGTTGCCACCCTCCAAAACAGCCAAGACTAGCTGCACAAGAATTATAAAACATACAGAACACCTACAAGCTCAAATTGAACCCCCAAAATACCCACAACATATATATAAGCATATAAGTTTCACAGAGGAGTGCTACTGAGCATGGCAATATGTATTTAAAACCAGAGACATAACATAAAACAGAGACAAAGCTCAGTGCACATCCAGAAAAACTTATATACAGTACAGTGCCTAAATATACATGTATAAATAACTAATAAATAAAATGGTCTTTTAGTTTAACATTTTGGCCAAATTGTTGTAAGCCCTTGAGCCAAACTTCACGGCAGACCACGTGGGTATGTTGTGGGTATTTTGGGGGTTCAATTTGAGCTTGTAGGTGTTCTGTATGTTTTATAATTCTTGTGCAGCTAGTCTTGGCTGTTTTGGAGGGTGGCAACCTCCTATCCAATTGAAGCTCACTCCCTCCCACATTTAAATGGTTAAAAGCTCACTCCATGGCATCTCCCACTATCAGGGGAACTTGCCTGCATGCAGTGTGATTGTGACAAATCTATTACATAGTACTTTTCCTGGTAATGTACAGGTTAATAAAAGCTTCAATCAGACTTAGAACTTTTGCAACTTATATTGACAGATTTATTATACTGTAAATCATTCTTCCTGGCAATGCACAGGTTATTAAGAATTTATATTAGTGTAGGGACCCTTGAAATGTGGTCTGCCGTGAAGTTTGGTTCAAGGGCTTACAACAATTTGGCCAAAATGTTAAACTAAAAGACCATTTTATTTATTAGTTATTTATACATGTATATTTAGGCACTGTACCGTATATAAGTTTTTCTGGATGTGCACTGAGCTTTGTCTGTGTTTTATGTTATGTCTCTGGTTTTAAATACATATTGCCATGCTCAGTAGCACTCCTCTGTGAAACTTATATGCTTATATATATGTTGTGGGTATTTTGGGGGTTCAATTTGAGCTTGTAGGTGTTCTGTATGCATTTACTGTATAGATTCACTTACACTCGCAGTAGAACTATACTGTACATAATGTAATATAAAGTTTTAAAGGCATTTAAATATATATAAATATCTGACATACTGTATATATAAATCTTGAAATTAAGTGGCTTTTAGTGCTTAAATAAATTTACAGTAGTACTATAAATAAAGTACTGATGTCATTTAAATATACTGTATCTAAATATATCTTTGACATAAATAGAAAAAGTAGCAAGTAGAGCACTGCAAAGTGAACAAGGGCCTCCAGCCCTTGTTCCCTTTGCAGTGCTCTACTTGCTACTTTTTCTATTTTTGTTTACCTATCGGTATTGAAGCACGCCGTCCTGTTTGACTTGCCATATAGCTGCCTATCCATCGTGAGGATTTCCTCCACAGCAGCTGTTCGGTCCTTGCTTGGCCAGTTTGGCTACGGTACTCCACTCACCAGCAGCGACACCGTGGGAGGAGATACAGGCACCTAGTGAGAGAGGGGGGATCTGTTTGGACGGGACTTTTACCACAGAGGTGTGGACCATCTGGTTTCTCCCCGCGGGCTGCCACCCCCGTACGGAGCCTAACAGCAATATCGTGCGAGGAGACGTAGGCACCCGGTGAGTGAGAGGGGAAATCTGTTTGTGCAGAACTCCACCACGAGAGTGCAGGATCATCTGGCCACTCACCCCGGGTTGCCACCTCCATACGGAACCTAGCAGCAACAACGCGGGATACAGACGCCCGGTGAGAGAGGGGAGATCTGTCCTACCTAGGACTCCGGCTATGGGGGTACGGATCATCTGGCTGTCCTCCACGGGCTGCTAACTCCACACGGAATTCAGGTGGTTGCTGTACCAGTCCACACATACTTGACTTAGTGAATGCACCAATAGCCTTTATTACACAGATACCGACATTCTACATATGACAACAGTTTTACAGTTTCATAATTATCATTAGATACCTCAGTGTTTGCAACATCAATTTCGGGGTTATCTCCTCCTCTCTCCATATCTTTGACATACACTATAAAAATCTTTCAAATACTTTGCATTTACTGTTTACATACACTTACAGTTCAGTGAGGAAACGCACTGTATCTTACTGTACCATAATGTAATTCTGAACAAGGTTACATAATGTCAAATTCTCTAGCCTGCTGTACCCATGCTTGGCCACCGGGACTGCTGCCACTCTCAATGTCTTGTTCTAGCCTGCAGTACCTATACTTGTCCACCGGGATTGCTGCTGCTAAACTAAGGAACATTTCAGACTCTGATACCTGACACCTCTGCACCTGTGCTCCACCTCTCAGCCTGCCTATATACTGTAAACCTCCCTTTCCTGTTCCTCCCTTGCCTGTTTATACTGGTTCCTAGCTCCTGCAAGGTTCCTGTGTTTACTGCTCTCCTAGCTATTACCAAAAGGGACTCAGAGAACTGCCCCACAGGGGTTAATACAGGAATGACCCTGGGAACAGAACTTAGAAATTCAAGCTTAGAACGTGGAAGTAAAAGGGATTCGTTCTTGGATACTAGGACCTTAGTGTGGGCTAGAGACATATACGTAGACTCCAGTGGAACCTCACAGGGCTGATCGGCAAGGGTTACCATAGACAAATCATTGGGGTCAGAGTAACTGGGGGTACAATCAGGGCTAGGGACCATGGCAGCTTCTGCGTTAGGGACCAGTGATAGTGGGTCAGTTTGGTCATTTCCTGGAGAGGGAGATCCGCCCCCGGCTTTAGCGACAGGACTGGCAGCGTAGGCGGCCAGGAGGGGATCCTGTTTTAACATGCAAATGTCCAATGCCATGGAAAGTACACGCAGCGTGTCCTGAGCGTGAGCCAACATGAAGAAAGGGTCCGGTTGTACTACGTGAATGTCCAATGATAAGGCCAGGGCATTGAGTGTAATACGGGCGTTGGCCAGTTTCACAGGATTCACCTTATCCCAGGTTAAAGGGGAATCAGGGGAGAGAACACAAGTGGCCAGATACTGTTTTAAGTCCTTGAGGCAGTGAGCCTTCATAATGAGATCATTACGGCATTCTTTTTGCAAAGAAGTTAAACCTTCAAACATAAATGGATCCTCCATCAAGGGTAGTATATCGCACAAATACTCGTTTTGAAACTGGGACTGGTCTACAGGCCGGGACAGGATTTCAGAAAGAAACATACCAACCCTCACCACAGGGCGGTCCGAGTTTGTGGGGCCGAGCATACTGTCACGCTTGTGCTCGCCACAAACCTGGGTCGGACCGCGTGGCTGAGGTGGGGTTGTAAAAGCACCGACCTTAGACCACGCAGGCGGATCCGGATTGCGCAGTTCGTAGTCGTACGTAGCAGGATCAGGACTGGAGAAGACAGCATCGCCAGTGGACAAGCCAGGGTCAGGATTGGAGACATCAGGGTTAACATTGTTCAGCAACAGGTAGTCAGGAGTGTCCCGCTTCAGCTTAGGAGCGCGGGAGTGGCCTCTCCGCGTGCGGCGACCATGGCCCATGGTACTGGTCTCAGGAAAGGATAGGCAGACCAGAGTAGCACACCGCCTAGCAGCACTGGTAAACCAGTGCTACAGCGCAAGAGTCCTGAGCGGGCTGGTGAGTCCTCCGCTTCAGCGCAGGAACCAGGACACAGCCTCTGCAATAGAGAATGAGCAGCAGGCCCCAGGAAGCTGAAGAAAACACAGGGGAAACCTCCACTTCAGCACAGGAGACAGGAACAGACCGCTGCATGACAATAGCAGCCGGTCTCAGGAAACAAGGAACTGAAGTCAACAAGGAGAGTACTCAGCTTCAGCACAGGAGATAGGAACAGACCGCTGCATGACAATAGCAGCCGGTCTCAGGAAACCAGGAGCTGAAGTCAACAAGGAGAGTACTCAGCTTCAGTACAGGAGACAGGAACAGACCGCTGCATGACAATAGCAGCCGGTCTCAGGAAACCAGGATAACAAGCCAGGGGCTTGTGGCAGAACAGTTAGTGACATCCAGAAAGGACTATGCTCGGCAGGGAGCATTGTGGGAAAGCAGTACTTAAAGGTCAGTGAACCAATAGCAGAAGGGGCGTGTGGCAGTATTGCTTCAGTGAGTGAATCCAGGCTGCAGTAAATATCAGGGGAAGTGTTCCAGGACTGCACAGGTCTGCAAGACAAGGCAAACAGCAAACTGAGGCGCGGATTGCTTACACCCGCATGCTGGATGTTTTCAGCGGTATCGAAATCCCTGACAACTTAACAGAGCAATACAGGGATCGAATGGAGGCAAAGATGGATCGTCTTTTAGAAATGGTGAATATGGATAGGTACATGGGTGGGCATGGGTGTTCATCTGGATAAGATTGAGAGGAACATTGCAGGGCTCTATTCTTTGCTATGAGTCCGTGCCCCTGTATGTCTGACGCAGAAGAAGGAGGGTGGCCTGGAGGCACCTTATTCTCCCATGGAGGAACCATACCCCCTCCTCCCATCGCCCCCACCCATGTACCCTCTCAATCCCTGGATTTGACCTTCATGGTGCCAACAACAAGCACACCACGGGCCCCCCACACACGCACCCCCTCCCTCCGGAACAAATGTATATCCTTCTGTTGGAGATGACAACCCCGGTAATCGCTAGGTCACAACAGGAGGAAAGCATCCTTCCCGACCATCAACCCCCGCCCGCTGCCAGAACCACAACCACTCCAGCACCCAGGATTGCACAGCTCCCAGACATCACCCTGAGAGACCTACCCCAGAGCGTCCGGGAGAAATACAAGATCAGATCTGCTGATCTACCTCAGAAATATGCCCAGTTCATCTTTAAATACCTCGTCCGTTTTGAGCTGTACAGCGAGTGGACCCAGAATGTCAATTATGAAGGCAATAAATACAAGAAAGCTCGTCCAGCAAATTTAAGAAGAACAATTATGGAGGAAGTGAAGTGCAATTTTAAAGCTACCACTCCTCTTATGAAAAGTGAGAGACAGCATTAATAGGCTCTTGAGGCATACAAGGGCTCTTCCCTGGAGGTCCATCGAGTTGTTTGATGACTATACTGTAAGTTAAAAATGTATTTACAAAATAAGATGAGCCACCAATGTTTTTAATCTTTAAAAAAAAACAGTTGATTTTTTAAAATGATTTAATTGTTTAATGTTTATTTTCTATTTTGCATGTCTGGAGCTGGACAAAGACAACATGCAGGAAACTCTCCCAGCAATACTTCAAGGTAAGACACAGTGCTCAAATCCATGCCATGTCCCTTCCCCCAAAACCCCCCAAAAGACCCCCAAAAACTAAGGTACTGTAAACTTCTAGTCCTATAGTAAAGTGCAGTAGCCCATGTCATGCATGCTTTGTCTCCTCCAACCCCCCTCCCCCCCAAAAGCAGAAGATACAAGGCACTGTAGTCATAATGTACTGCTCCCCGTGTCATGCCCTTTTCCCACAAACCCCTCAAAACCTAATGTACTGTAAAACCTCTAGTTCTACTGTAAAGTGCTGTAGCCCATGCCATGCATGTTTTTTCTCCTCCAACCCTCTCAAAAACTAGAAGATACTGTTTAACAATGGACTGTACTGGCGTCATGTTTTAATACTGTAGTTTTTCATGCATACAGTAGTCATAATGTACTGTAGTCACAATGTACTGTAGTCATATGTACGGTTCCCCATGTCATGCCCTTTCTCCCCAAACCCCCCAAAAATCTGGATTCCATAGTGCGATTGTAAATATATAATATTGTCTTTTTCTTTACAGACCAAGATGTCCAAGATGCACCAGCCATTGTGAAGAAGAAAAAGATAAGATTGTAAATTTTGATGAAGAGGCGACTTTGTATTCTTGTATTATTCTATTTTCCTTTATTATCCTGTACAAATAAAAAAAAATATTCTTTCAATATACTTTTTGGTGTGTTTACTGTATGCTTTTACTGTTTAGACACTTACAGTAGTACTATATATAAAGTACTAAAGGCATTTAAATATACTGTATACTGTATAAATATCTCGTTGACATACTGTACAGTACTGTATACAATCTAAACAGTAAAAACATCTTGCAAATAAGGTGCATTTACTGTATATAAAACCAGAGACATAACATAAAACACAGACAAAGCTCAGTGCACATCCAGAAAAACTTATATACGGTACAGTGCCTAAATATACATGTATAAATAACTAATAAATAAAATGGTCTTTTAGTTTAACATTTTGGCCAAATTGTTGTAAGCCCTTGAGCCAAACTTCACGGCAGACCACGTTTCAAGGGTCCCTACACTAATATAAATTCTTAATAACCTGTGCATTGCCAGGAAGAATGATTTATAATAAATCTGTCAATATAAGTTGCAAAAGTTCTAAGTCTGATTGAAGCTTTTATTAACCTGTACATTACCAGGAAAAGCACTCTGTAATAGATTTGTCACAATCACACTGCATGCAGGCAAGTTCCCCTGATAGTGGGAGATGCCATGGAGTGAGCTTTTAACCATTTAAATGTGGGAGGGAGGGAGCTTCAATTGGATAGGAGGTTGCCACCCTCCAAAACAGCCAAGACTAGCTGCACAAGAATTATAAAACATACAGAACACCTACAAGCTCAAATTGAACCCCCAAAATACCCACAACATATATATAAGCATATAAGTTTCACAGAGGAGTGCTACTGAGCATGGCAATATGTATTTAAAACCAGAGACATAACATAAAACAGAGACAAAGCTCAGTGCACATCCAGAAAAACTTATATACGGTACAGTGCCTAAATATACATGTATAAATAACTAATAAATAAAATGGTCTTTTAGTTTAACATTTTGGCCAAATTGTTGTAAGCCCTTGAGCCAAACTTCACGGCAGACCACGTGGGTATGTTGTGGGTATTTTGGGGGTTCAATTTGAAAAAGAATTGATGTTACCTTGCGGGCAATTAAAAAAATGCTTTGATACTGGGTGGTTCTGATCACCTATACGTATAAGACGCAAGTGTTCTAGAATTCTAATTTTTAAACATCTAGTCGTTCTCCCGACGTACAGTATTGTCTACCACATCCGCATTGCAGTAAGTATATGACGAATGTGGAGTTACAGTTCAAAAAGGACTTAATTTTGTAAGTCCGTCCTGAATTGAATGAACTAAAGCTTTTGCTTTTTTTCATTTTTGGGCATACTTTGCAATGTGTGCACGAATATGTGCCATGTGGTGGATTGAATGTATCTTTTTTCTCATTATATTCAAACAAACTCGGGGACAGACTGTTAGATAAGGTTTTAGCCCGCTTGTAGACCACGTTTGGACCTGAGACAATGTAGGGTTTCAGTATCGGATCTAAGGTCAGCACATTCCAATGTTTTTTTAAAATATTTTTGATTATTGGTGCTTGTTTACTATACGGGGTAATGAATGAGGGACTGATATTATCCCTATTTGGTTTTGGTTTATTCCTAAGCAATGATCTTCTATCTAAGGTTGATACCTCCCTCAGAGATTTGTCCAACTCATCCTTTTTATAACCCCTCTGTAAAAACCGTGAATAAAGGTCTTTCACTTGGATGTTATAATCATACTCACTCGAGCAATTTCTACGTGCTCTAATGAACTGGCTTTTTGGTATTCCCCTGAACATGTTAATAAAAGCTTCAATCAGACTTAGAACTTTTGCAACTTATATTGACAGATTTATTATACTGTAAATCATTCTTCCTGGCAATGCACAGGTTATTAAGAATTTATATTAGTGTAGGGACCCTTGAAACGTGGTCTGCCGTGAAGTTTGGCTCAAGGGCTTACAACAATTTGGCCAAAATGTTAAACTAAAAGACCATTTTATTTATTAGTTATTTATACATGTATATTTAGGCACTGTACCGTATATAAGTTTTTCTGGATGTGCACTGAGCTTTGTCTGTGTTTTATGTTATGTCTCTGGTTTTAAATACATATTGCCATGCTCAGTAGCACTCCTCTGTGAAACTTATATGCTTATATATATGTTGTGGGTATTTTGGGGGTTCAATTTGAGCTTGTAGGTGTTCTGTATGCATTTACTGTATAGATTCACTTACACTCGCAGTAGAACTATACTGTACATAATGTAATATAAAGTTTTAAAGGCATTTAAATATATATAAATATCTGACATACTGTATATCTAAATCTTGAAATTAAGTGGCTTTTAGTGCTTAAATAAATTTACAGTAGTACTATAAATAAAGTACTGAT
Source organism: Ascaphus truei (assembly GCF_040206685.1). Taxonomy (NCBI): domain Eukaryota; kingdom Metazoa; phylum Chordata; class Amphibia; order Anura; family Ascaphidae; genus Ascaphus; species Ascaphus truei. Next base: position 318,185,807 of record NC_134483.1, read on the forward strand.
GTCATTTAAATATACTGTATCTAAATATATCTTTGACATAAATAGAAAAAGTAGCAAGTAGAGCACTGCAAAGTGAACAAGGGCCTCCAGCCCTTGTTCCCTTTGCAGTGCTCTACTTGCTACTTTTTCTATTTTTGTTTACCTATCGGTAATGAAACACGCCGTTCTGTGTGACTTGCCATATAGCTGCCTATCCATCGTGAGGATTTCCTCCACAGCTAGCTGTTCGGTCCTTGCTTGGCCAGTTTGGCTACGGTACTCCACTCACCAGCAGCGACACCGTGGGAGGAGATACAGGCGCCTGGTGAGAGAGGGGGGATCTGTTTGGACGGGACTTTGACCACAGAGGTGTGGACCATCTGGTTGCTCCCCGCGGGCTGCCACCCCCGTACGGAGCCTAACAGCAATATCGTGGGAGGAGACGTAGGCACCCGGTGAGTGAGAGGGGAAATCTGTGCAGAACTCCACCACGAGAGTGCAGGATCATCTGGCCACTCACCCCGGGTTGCCACCTCCATACGGAACCTAGCAGCAACAACGCGGGATACAGACGCCCGGTGAGAGAGGGGAGATCTGTCCTACCTAGGACTCCGGCTATGGGGGTACGGATCATCTGGCTGTCCTCCACGGGCTGTTAACTCCACACGGAATTCAGGTGAAGTGGTTGCTGTACCAGTCCACACATACTTGGCTTAGTGAATGGACCAATAGCCTTTATTACACAGATACCGACATTCTACATATGACAACAGTTTTACAGTTTCATAATTATCATTAGATACCTCAGTGTTTGCAACATCAATTTCGGGGTTATCCCCTCCTCTCTCCATATCTTTGACATACACTATAAAAATCTTTCAAATACGTTGCATTTACTGTTTACATACACTTACAGTTCAGTGAGGAAACGCACTGTATCTTACTGTACCGTAATGTAATTCTGAACAAGGTTACATAATGACATGTATGCGCAGAAATGTGATGACACGCATATGCGGTTCAACAAGTTTCCAATTTGACATACACGCATGCGCAGAAATGTGATGACACGCATATGCGGTCCAACAAGGTTCCAATTTGACATACTGCACACGCATGCGCAGAAATGTGATGCCGCGCATAGGCATTTCAACAAGGTTCCAATTTGACATTAACTTTATTATATTGTACAAATTAAACATTTAATTCATTAAAAATACTTTTTGTTGTGTGTTCATATTTTAAATCTTCTACAGTTCGAGAATTTTTGTATGGATGAAAGCTAAGGAGCCTCAGAAAGAACTTCTTTCCCATGAACTGTATAAGAACTCATATTTTTAATCTTTAAATTAAAATTACACACACACTTGAAGTACTATACGGGAATAAAAGACAGGTTGAATTGCAATTAGATTTTTTAAGACAACAACTCGCTATCGCCCACTTGAGTTTCTCAACGGTATTGCAGACAACGTTAAAATGCAATTTTCTGCACTCAATAAAAACACTAGTAAACACGCGTCGTAACACGGGGAAATTTCAAGACATCACGCACCATAACCCGGTATGCTAAGGAATACAACTCTTGAAATGTTCGGATAACGGCCGCTACATCTGTAAGTATGATTAGATGTTAATTGGGACTCTCTCCTCATTCCCACAACATATGTTCATAACACTTTAGATACCACCAGCATAGATAACTTGATAATGTATGCCCAGGGACACCAACAGAATTTTTTGGGCCCAGGACAAATTTTATGACAATCACATTCTGACTACTTTACCCCATCATGTCTCCTTGTTCCCCCCTCCCCCTCATATCGTTCTCTCTCATTTTCCCCCTAGTGTTTCTCTCTCACACCCTTCATGTCATTCCATCTCTTCCTTCTTATGTATCTCCATTCTACCTTCCTTCCCCCTAGCATTTCTCTCCTCCCAGCATGTTTTTCTCTCTCCTCTCTCCTCTCCCCCACTCCAGAATGCATCTCTCTCCTCGCCCCACCACCAGCATGTCTTTCATTATTTTACTTCTTTCTATATCTTTTTCTACTTTCCTCCCCCCAATGTCTTTTTTATTTCATTTCACCTTTATCTGTTTCTCTCCTACAATGTCATTCCCTTCCCACATTGACTCTCTTATTTTCCCCTTTATGTAGTTGTCTTTAACTTTAAAGTTTCTCTTTCTCTCTCCCCCACCCGCAGCATGTCTCTCTCTTCTCTCCCCCCCCCCAGCATGTCTCCATCTACCCTCTCCGCAAGCATGTCTGTCCCCCCTCTCTGCCCCAGCATGCATCTCTCCTCAATTCCCAGAATGTCTCTCTCTCCTCCCCCCCTTCCAGCATGTCTCCCTCCTCCCTTCCCAGCATGCCTTTCTCTCTCCTCTCCCCCAGTATGTCTCTCTCCTTTCCCCCAATATGTCTCTGTCCACTTCCCCAGCATTTCCCTCTCTCCTCTACCCCACAGAATGTCTCTTTCCCATCCCCCCAGTATGTATTTTTCTCTCGCCCCATCATCTTTCTCCAACCCACACAATGTCTTTTTTCCCCCACCCCACAGCATGTCTCTCTCCTCTCCCCTTGGCCCCTCTCTCTCTCCCCACAAGTATGTCTCTCTCATCTACCCTCAGTATGTCTCTCTCTCCTCTCCACCAGCATGTCTCTCTCCTCTCCCCCAGGATGTCTCTCTCCTCTTTCTCTCCCCAGCATGTTTATATCTCCTTAAACTCTTCACCTCATTCTCTGTTCTCCCCTCATGTATTTATCTTATTTCCCCCTTGTGTCTTGTTTCTTCCTTCTTCTCTCACACATGCCATTCTCTTTATTTAATCCCCCATGTTTATAACCCCCAGAATCTTCTTTTCCCCAGCATCTTTTTCTCTTTTCCTTCCCTTTCTCCCTCTCCACCCCTCATGTCTTTTTCTCTTTCCTCCCACCTCATGTCTTTCTTTTCCTTCTTGTTCTTCAGTTTCTCTTCTTCTTTCTATTTCTTTTTCCCTTTCATGACTGTATGTCTCTCAGGCTGCAGCCTCAGCCTGCACAGCTGTCCTTGAGGCCCCACCCACTGACATAAGCCCCACCCATCTACAGAGGCTCTGCAGAGAAGGGATTCTCCCTCTGTGAGCTTCCTGCATCTTTGAGCACGCTGCAGAGAATTGCTGAATGCAGGAGGCTGGGGCCCTAAACCCACAGGGCCTGGAACAGCAGTCCTGGATGTGTCACCACCCCCCTGCCCCCCCCTCCCTTCCTGTCAGCGGACCCATGTTTGGCAATCCACTCACTACTCAAATTGTAGAATATAAAAAAACCCTGATGTCTTAAATGTTTCATCTAACATACCTGTCTGGGTGTATATTGCTTCTTCCCTGAATTTCTAATTTATATCTGAAGAAGGGACATGTGTGGTCTTAAAAACCCACAAAACTTTCTGCATTCGATTTACATATTAGTTAACTAAGTGTCACCAATACAGTTTCCATACTAATATCATTGATTGCAATCAGAATTAGCCTTGTATGATTCCCAAGGCCATCACAGAGGAAACTAAAATTCAATGGTGCCAGTAACCTTGGTGTGAGAGTAAATGCTTGTAGATATGATGGACAATTGGACATCTAATCCATTTTAAGCTTTAAAAAAATGTAAATTGGTCATAATGCACAATGCTGTATGAACCAACTGGATCCTCTGCCATTTTTCACCCACGGTCAAATATCTTATACTATATTAGTGAAAGCACTGTATGCCTGCCTGCCTGCATGCATGCATGCCAGCCTGCCTGCCTGCTGGATGTCCGGTGTCCCTAGGGGAAATCTCATTGGTCCCTTGGGCCGCCCCCGCACACCTCTCATTGGCCTGAGGCGGAGTGACGGCCCAAAGGACACACAGGGACACAAACACACACACAGGGACACAAACACACACACAGGGACACACACAGGGACACACACACACACACACAGACACACACACACGCACACTCACTCACACACACACACACACACAGGGACACACACACACACACACACACACAGTAGGGGGGGGGGGTGTACATTAGCAGCATTGTATAACCCGGGGGGGGGGGGGCTCACATACCCGCCTCCGCCTCTTCCTCCCCGAAATCAGCCTTCACACCCGCGCGCACGTCCTCCTCTCCCCGTGTCTCCCGCGCTTTCAAACACACCCCCCCCCCCCCCCCGGCGCCGCTACAGTGAGCGGAGGAGCGAGTGCCCGGGACACAGCGGGGGAGCGGCCACAACAAGCTGCCTCCCACCTCAGTTCCACGTGGGAGCGGCCGGACGGGTGAGTGAGCGGCCTTCACCCACCCCTCACCCCCCTTCAAATCACCTCCCCTCCACCCCCCCCCCCCCCCCCCCGGCGCCGCTACAGTCAGCGGAGCGAGCGAGCGCCCGGGACACAGCGGGGGAGCGGCCACAACAAGCTGCCTCCCGCCTCAGATCCACGTGGGAGCGGCCGGACGGGTGAGGGAGCTGCCGGACGGGTGAGTGAGCGGCCGGACGGGTGAGGGAGCGGCCTTCACCTCCCCTCACCCCCCTTCACCTCCCCTCACCCCCCTTCACCTCACCTCCCCTCACCCACCCCTCACTCCACTTCCCTTCCCTTCCACCTCCCTCCACCCCCCCTTCACCTCCCCTCCACCCCCCCCCTTCACCTCCACCCCCCCTTCACCTCCCCTTCACCCCCCCCACCTCCCCTTCACCCCCCACCTCCCCTTCACCCCCCACCTCCCCTTCACCCCCCCACCCCACCTTCACCTCCCCTTCACCCCCCCTTCACCTCCCCTCCACCCCCCCCTTCACCTCCCCTCCACCCCCCCCCTTCACCTCCCCTCCACCCCCCCCCTTCACCTCCCCTCCACCCCCCCCCTTCACCTCCCCTCCACTCCCCCCCCTCACCTCCCCTCCACCCCCCCCTTCACCTCCCCTTCACCTCCCCTCCACCCCCCCTTAACCTCCCCTCCACCCCCCCCTTCACCTCCCCTCCACCCCCCCCTTCACCTCCCCTCCACCCCCCCCTTCACCTCCCCTCCACCCCCACCCTTCACCTCCCCTCCACCCCCACCTTCACCCCCCCTTCACCTTCCCTTCACTCCCCCCTTACAACCTCCCACCACCTCCTCACCACCTCCACCCCCCTTCCCACCTCCCCCACCCCCCTTCCCAACTCCCCACCACCTCCCCCCCCTTCCCCCCACCCCCCCCCCTTCCCACCACCTCCCCCCCACCCCCTCCCCTTCCCACCACCCCTTCCCCCCCACCCCCCTCCTTCCCACCACCTCCCCAAAACCCCCCCCCCCCACCTCCCCCCCCACCCCCACCCCCTTCCCTGAGGCGGAGTCACGGGCCAAAGGACACACAGGGACACAGACACACACACACGTAGACACACACACACACACGTAGACACACACACACACACACAGACGTAGACACACACACACGTATACACACACACACACGTATACACACACACACGTATACACAAACACACACACGTAGACACAAACACACACACGTAGACACACACACACATAGACACACACGTAGACACACACGTACACGTACACACACGCACGTAGACACACACACACGTACACGTAGACACACACACATGTACACGTAGACACACACACACATGTACACGTAGACACGTACACACACACACACACACACACATGTACACGTACACACACACACACACACACACATGTACACGTAGACACGTACACACACACACATGTACACGTATACTCACACACATGTACACGTACACACACACATGGAGACATACACACACACACATGGAGACATACACACACACACATGGAGACATACACACACACACATGTACACATACACACACACGTATACACTCACACACGTATACACACAGGTATACATACACATAATGTATACACACACACATGTATACACACACATGTATACACACACACACACATGTATACACACACACACATGTATACACACACACACATGTATACACACACACACACATGTATACACACACACACACACACGTGTATACACACACACACGTGTATACACACACACACATGTGTATACACACACACATGTGTACACACACACACACATGTGTACACACACACATGTGTATACACACACATGTATATACACACACATGTATATACACACACATGTATACACACACACACATGTATACACACATACACATGTATACACACACACACATGTATACACACACACACACACACTTATACACACACACACATACAATGTATACACACAAACATGTATACACACACACAAACATGTATACACGTGTATACACACACATGTGTATACACACACACGTATACACACACACAATATATACATACACACAATGTATACACACACATGTGTATACACACACGTGTATACACACACACATGTGTATACACACACACACGTGTATACACACACACGTACACATACACACACACACACACATGTATACACACACACACATACAATGTATACACACAAACATGTATACACACACACACCCCAGCACCACCACATCAGCACACCGGTATGCCCCCCCAGCACACTGGCATTCTCGCCTCCCCACCATTCCCAGCCCCCATCAACACCATCAGCACCCACACATCGCCACCTTTGCACCTCCCCCATCGGCACACCCACATCCGCACCCTCACATCAGCACCAAACCCTCCCAAATCAGCACACCAATACAATCACCATCAGTACAGCCACAGCAGCACTACCACCGCACATGGGCCGCGTGGACCACTCCCCACCCAAATGCCACACTCACACCACAAACATCCCGGGCAACGCCGGGGCTCTCAGCTAGTGCTATTATAAAGCAATAAAGGGGGCCTTTAACTTAGAGGTTGTTTTCGCGATCTTTGGTAAAAAGCATAAGCAGTGCGTTTTTTCCCCATTTATGTTTGAACTAATAAATGTAACTGTAACCCTGCTTTCCCCCCCCCCCCCCCCAGACTCTACGGTGGTGTCTAGGGTGCATGAGGGCAGATTACATTACAGGTGGTGCATACCTGTGAGGAACAGGAGGGCCTGAGCTTCCCGCGATGTTATTGGGGAGCCAGGACCGGGCTTCTGGGGGGGTAGCCTCCATGATCTCTTAGTGGTGCAGCGCCTCCATCTTCTATACTCCCAGGAATATGGGACAGGACCTGTATAGAAGAACCCCCTCGATCCCAGGGTAATAGCTTCCAACTCACACACAGTCTTTGGTACAAAGGATAGTCTCTTTATTGGCAGATCAGCGACTCCTAAATGTAGTGGCGTCCAGCAGCCGCAACAACAACAGCAAAGCATTGCTAATTACTCCGCTCTCCTCCCACACAGATAATTCCTCCTCTCCTTCCCTCCAAGTCTCTCTTCCGACAGGATGGTCTGGGCTGGGGCTTCAATACCCCGCGGCCCACCTCCGAGGTTATCCTCGCGGTGGGGATTGGATTCTCCCCATCACCCCAGGCAGGGGGGTGAGGGGCATTGGTCCACCAGGTCTATAACGCTATCAGCTCTACTCAAAGTGGCTGAGTCTCTCCACTCCTCTCTCTGCTCCTGCACGGCTGCGCAGGTGAGACCGCCTGTCTCTTCCAACTCCTTGGACCGATCCGCAGGACTCTCTCTCAGACAGACCCACGGCAGACTCGTCACTTACAGGAGTTGGCTGCTAAATTTAGAACTAGCCCCACCTCTCGCCTGCAGCAGAGTCCAGGCCTGCATCTACCACTCAGGGCAGGGCTATGAAGGGGGAAAACCCATGATGATTACTGGTGCCTGATCTTAACAGGACTTACCACAGTAGAAGGGAGATAGGTATAGCCTGTGCTGTTGACAGGGGGCTACACTACCATACCTTTAATTGTTGCCAGGAATGTATTTGGCTAATCTGATGTAATGAGCCACTAGTGTGCCGTCTCCATCGTGGGGCCACAAAAACGGGCTAATAATAGGAGTGAGCCTTAATTCCTTATGTACCGATTTACTTTGAGGTTTTAATGTTGCGGAAGCGCAATATTGTGGATATGCCCCTAAACACGTCCCTTTTTCACTAGTAAATAGCTTGATGTTGCTAGCAGCGTTATGTGATGCACAGCACTTAGTCAGTGCATTAAAATCCGCTTCACAAATATCGATCGAAGGCTGCACAAGGCACCGTATTTTTCCCTTCTTTCCCTTTTGCAAATAGTCCCCTTAACGTATATGGTTATGAAATTGCACAAACCCCATTTAGGCAGTATTCCTATACCGAGACTTCAAAACTAAAATATGTACATATCTTAAAAAAGGAACACATTGTGGAAATGATCACTTTACATTTTAACTAAGTTTCTAAAAGCACACAGTTCTCATGCGGAAACAGTAGTGCTTCTTTGCTGACAAGGATGTGGAGCCTTTGGGGGTATACTTGAATGTTAAGTGATCTAATAAAACTTGCTAAATTACATGTGGATGTCGGGCGAGCGGGTCGCCGGAGACTCGCAGCGAATGCCGCTGCAGGGCGCCACCATGTTAGGGAGTATTGTGCATGTGCAGTGACTCTGAGAGTCGCAGCACCATGTTGGGGTTGGCGCCAGCGCAAGATAGACTTTGCGCATGTGCAGCAGGACCCCAGTAGCGGCAGCCAATAGAGCAAAGGTTCCAATGGGAACTACAACCCCCAGCAGATATTGGGGTACAGCTCACATGGCGTGAATCAGCCAATAGGGCTGCAGCAATCCCCTGCTCCCTACATTGGATACATTTTGCGCGTTTGGAACCATGTTAGTTGGAAGTTGGACACCGAAGGGGAAGGGTGTGAGTGTGCAGGTGCCTGTGGCATCTGCACTTGGCCAGAGACCCCTGATAGGGCCAGCTAGGCCCAACTCCCCTCAGTTTGTGGCTGCTACAGGGACGGGCCCATAGATAGGGATACTGCCCCTGTAGCTTGTAGTGAGGGACACAGCAGCATCCTGGCACTTGGTGGTCTGGGACCAGACCACCCCATGAAGAGACTTTCCTTGAGGTGGACACCCCACGAGGGGCCCACTCCACGCGGAAGCAGAAGTGCCGGAGTTGCAGATCATCGTTAGGTCCATGTACCCAACCGCAGGACGCAGTGCACCAGGCAGGTACCCCATGCACAAGTGCACCAACATACACTATAGTGGCAGCGCTGACCACATATAAGGGTGAGGGGTTATATCCTTGTGGTGCCCGAGGGTTCCGTCAGGTACTGTGGGGACTGTGGACAGGAGTGTGGGACACTTGGTGGGTGGTTATTGCCGTTCGAGGCCTGGCGGGTTGGCTGTAACCAGTAGCCATACTATCGTTCTACAGTAAAGCTGTTATTTTATGTTTCACCCAGTGTGTGAGTTTATTGTATGTATATATATATATATATATATATATATCCTGTAACGGGTAATTCCACACAGTAGAATCCGTTACAGGTGGATGTGCTGAAGAACACCGTACCAGTATACACCACAGGCTCCCTGCAGCGGAGGCTCAGACTTCCTGTGTGCCACAGGTATTGCACCACACACACCGTAGCCAAACATCCTCCAAGGGGGTGGGGGAAAGTGCGCTATATACAAAACCTTTAGGACAAGGTATTAATCTCCCAAAGAGTATGCTCTATGCAGAAGTGCAAAAACATGTTTTTTTGCTGGTCTACGTGCCAGATGAAAGAAATGAGTTAACACAGTATGTTACATGTGAAGCAGATGGAGTTTACATCAGACTTCATTTGTCTTTGTTTTCCCTTGCAGAAAAGAACACAAAAGTGAGGCACATGGGGTAAACAAATATTAAAAACACTGATAAACTGACGCTCTGAAACACAGGTTAAAAATGTCTCATTAGCCACCCTCTCTGTCTGTGTACTGTACTGTATATACTAAAAACACATTCCACCTTAACTCATTACTTGGCCTAAAGAAGATCAAACTACAGTATGCAGGGAACAGAAGCTTTGCACAGGACATTAATTAATATTCACAGACAGTAGGGGTTAAGTGTGCTGTCAGGGCTGTCAAAACATGTATGCCAGCAACCCTACTGTTTCCCATCTCCTGTGAAGAGTTTTGTCAATAGCACTTCAGTCTATAAAGTACAATGCACTCAATTGGTCTTGGTGCGCCTTTCGGCAAACCTGTGACATGGCATTGTCAGAGTTGCCTTTTTTTCTTGCTGTGTGGGAGTAGAGATGGGAGAATTTTGGGGGCGGATTTGGATACACAGCGGTTCGGCCGGTTCCTTTGGTCCACGGATTTCTGCGGATCAATCTCAAAGAGGGCGATTTGCGTTTTGCAGATTTTTGTACTATTATCACCAATACACTTCACAGATTCCGCAACACGTGGACGGATTTGGAAAATCCAATCCGTGGATTCAGCAATCCGTGGGCAGATTCTTGAGAATCCGCCGACGGATTGCTGAATCCGCAGATTGGATTCTACTATTCCGTCCACGGGTTGTATCCAATGGCGGTTTTTGCTCAATTTGCGCCGATTGACACCGTCCAAATTAGTTTGCGGATTTTACACCGCAAAATGGATTTTGGGGGTAACATCAGCAAAAATCTGGGAAATGTATTTGGGCAGATTCTCCCATCTATATGTGGGAGTAAAAAAGCATTGTTCTTGCATGCATTGTCCGTCACGCTGAAGATGAATTTGACATTAGATCTGGTGGAAGTAGAATGAAGTATATGTAGTTGTATATTGTGAAGTAGAGGTGTATTATACATTAATGCAAGAGAGCACACGCCTGATACTACGGAGACATACAACCTAAAAAGCCTAATGACTGCAAGCTGAAATCTTCATGTTGTATGTTCAGTGATTGCTGTTGAGGCTGTCAGATTTAGAATCACCTGCTGCATTTTGACTTGAGCAAGTCCTGCAAGGTCTTCCCAGACTCTTATTGACCACACTTCCTGTAAACATAGTTTAACCATAGCCAGGCTCCAAAAGGAGGGCAGGGTGCAGCATAATTTGGGGAAACAATTAGACAGAGTGAGAGTGGTGGACATACTGTAGAGAATATTAGAAGATGGACTATTCACTAAAGCAGTTTACATTTTTTGCTGCAATCAGTAGCAGCACCATGTTTTTGGGGACCCTTAGCAGATCTATCATTGCCACCATGTGGTGCAGGAAGGCACAGGAAACAGCTCCCTCAAATTAAGCCTCAATAGATCAATATTTTCCTTCCTTGTATGTGAAGGGGGTTTTTTTTGCTGCTGTTTTTAGCATTGCCTCTCATTTCAAATTATGTCAGTCTGTTGATGAAAGTGTTCCTCCCTCTGAAGTTAATATAGCTACTGCAATTCACACCCATCAAGAGAATAGAGGTTGCCGTGATGTCAGCTGGTGCCAGTAAAGCAATAAACAGATTAAAACGCTGCAAAAAAAAATATTTATGAAGAGCTAGAAATCAATCAGCACAACATGAGCTATCATCTTATGATGTGAGTTGTATTTTATCTCGGATTTTACAAGCATTTTATCTCCTAGTTTTTCAACTGGCTAGGTAGGTACTGTCTGAACCCAGTTTATACAGTGCTCCAGAAACCCTGCCCACAATCAGGGAATCCGCACACTTGAGTGCTCAGCAATCAGCCTGCAGACAGGTATGCCGGAACTGGCTCAGGCATACTGTATGTACTAATGAGGGGTATATTGCACAATTTAGACCCTTCACTTCGACGGGGGGTTTATTTCCAGTATTTTAGCAGTTTTATTCACGTGTGGGTTTTTATTGTACATATTGCAAGTTATTCTGTTGTCACTTTATTAAGAGTGCAGGATTTTTCATGTAATATATGTAGCCCTTTTTCTGAACCCTCCCAAAGGAACTACTGGTCACTGTATAACACCTGCGGCTCCAGGAGATCTGAGCCTCCGCTAGCTGGGAGCCTGGGGTAACACTTACACATTTCCTTAGCGCAGCGCCTCCACTTACCCAGGATCCCCGTGATGTGAGATTCCCCTGGGAAAGAAACATACAACACCTTATGATAACCAATACCTTTTACTTAAGAACATACACACATATATCAACAATAGAATAACAGGTGTCCCTCTACAGAGGAGACACTAATAACCAAGGCGTCTCACCAAACGCTTCCACCAACACCGAGTGATCCCACCCAGCGTCCATAGGATCCCCACCCAATGTCCCGCACTCTTGCAGAGAGAGGATATGGGTGACTGCGCAGTCACCATTAAGCTAAGGGCCCGTTGGTGCACTTGTGGATGTAAAGTACCTGCCGAGCACTCCAGTACTCGGATCAGCAACTGCTTCACAAAGGATCCGTCGCTCGGTGATTCCGTCTGATCCCAAACGGGTTCTTTGCATGAGGACCGCCAAGGGCGATCTCACTCTGGATATAGTCTCTGTGGGCCCCGACTTGAGCCCGAACCTCTTCACAGGAACCGCAGCGTCCGCTGTGTCCCTATCTATCACTGGCACTACGTGACACGGTCCCTATCCTAGGGCCTGTCCCTGTAGCACCACAAACTGGGGAGTGAGGACCTATCTGGGACCTAAGGGGTTAATAGCCTGCTCTGCTCCCCTAACTCTTCCCAGTCCTGACTCTAGCTAATACTGACAGCGCCTGCAGCAAACACACTGCACACACACAGTCAACTTGCAGCAACCCACTGCACACGCAGTCAACCTGCAGCAACCCACTGCACACGCTGCATACACTGTGCCTATTTGTCAGCGCTCACAGCACTACCAGCCGTGACACTGACAAACCTGCACACTCCCACACCTAAGGGCAGAGTCCCTAACCTAGGGGCTGTCCCTCAGTACTACCCACTACCCTGGTGAGGATTGGGGCCTGCCTGGGACTTGGGGATCCTTACCTGGTGCAGGAGCCACTTGCTCCTTACACCCTTCCTTCCCCTTCCTGCTCCCCGCTTCCACTCACTCTGCTCCAAAGCCCACGAAAAGTATCTATATCTCCTCCAGGGAATCTAAGCCCTATTGGCTCCCTGGCATCACGTGGGGTGCGCAGAGGCTCATGGGACTCGTAGTCCCTACCTAGAGCCTTCCCTAATAGGCTAGGGCTTCGCGGGCTTTCTCTCCACTGTCCTGCGCCTGCGCGGTCTCTCTGGGGCTGCCGCAACCTTTCCTGGGCTGTTCTCCCCCTCGCGCGACTTCTCCCTGGCTCTAGTGTACCTTCTGCGCATGCGCGATCCCGCGCACGCTCGCACGTGTCATGGCGACCCCCGCTAGCCGGGTGCACCGCCGGAGCTTCAGGGATGCCGAGCGCTCCCTGCACTGGCCCCCACCCTCGTGAAGTGCCGGCGGGTCCGTTACTGCCTCCGGCGGCACCCGCGACCGCTCGGCACTCGCGGAGGGGGGTCAGTGAGTACAAAGTAAACCCGGGGCTGCATATATATTAAGATCATTTCCATGTTTGTGCATTTCACCCTCTAATCTGCAATATTGGTGCTGAAGTTTGTTAGGAGGAGTGCCCTTTTACACATCTTGGTTTTTATGTGCTAGTGACACAGGGTCCCTCTTCCTGTCATAGTCAGTATGAGCTACGTAAGCAATTCTTTATTTACTAATCATTATTACGTTTCACTCAGACGTGTGTCTTACGTGTCTATTATACAGCATGTGCTCTGACTTATTTATAGCAGTATATATTTATTTATTGTTCTCTGCCTTGCAAGACTTTTATATTTTGTGGTACCTCACATGGTTTCACTTGTTCTTTTCTGAACACATTATGTCAAAGTGTGGTAAAAAAAAAAAAAACTTATTGTAAACTCATGCATTATGCTATAGAGATCTGTCATTTCAGCTGTATCATGATAGTCTGTCAAGGTGATGCATGATGCAGCAGAAACGTGGTATCTCTATGGCACAATAAATGACTACATAATTCGTAGTGCCCACTTCTTTATTCCACTGATGATTCACTATCTGGGACTGTGTCCCCAGGAGCTTGGGAGCACCGGTGGTCACTGTGTATGAAGCATGTGTGGTTGGTGTGCTCTAATGCAGGGGTGCGTAAACTAGGGGGCGTGGGATTTTTTTTGGGGGGGGGCACGGCAGTTGCAGTGGCCCCGCGCTCTTCCCCGAGGCATTTAAATTAAATGCAACCTCAACTTACTGAGATTCAGCCGGCTTCTGGACGCCTCGCCATGACAACATGGCATCAAATGATGCCGCAGGGTCATGTGACGTGTCGCCATGGTAATGCGCGTCAAATGACGCTGCGGGGTCTTGTGACGGGACGTCACATCCCCGATGCGTTATTTGTTGCCAATTCACAGGATGAGGGGTTGGCGCGAGCGCAGGCAGGGGGGGGGGGCACAGCGCAGAAACTTTGCGCACCCCTGCTCTAATGGACCTCATCTTGGTTATTGTAAACTTAAACATGCGGATATTTACACAATATAAGTATAGCACTTGCTAGAAGGAACCAAGAAGATTGAGAACAGCTTAGAAAAGTAGCAATATTTATTATAAAACAGCCGTTGGTGAGTAGGTTTTACTGACTATGTACTTCTTTATCCCAGGCTGTGCTGAAAAGCAGTGTAATACGGCTGATATTAGCCCTCAAAATGCATGTTAAGTTAAAATTGACATGAAGCAAAAGGTGACACTTTGTGCTCATTTACATGGCATTACCCAGAATCCTTGGCTAGAGTGAAAGCATTGTATGCTAAGAGATAATGGTGAAAAGAAGGATTGCAGACCTGTCTGAGACATGAAAGTCCTCAGAAGTGGTATTTTTTATTTACAATATTATAATTATAAAATATATGTAACCCTATGTTTATTCCCTCTATATGAATAGAGAAAGAGAGAGGGGGAATACAAATACATTACCAGCAAAGGTAAGAAGACAACAGCACTCAGAAAGAATAAGCAGCAATAAACTGTATTAAAGAGACTTGCGCTGAACGGGACCTTCCTCAGGGGGGGGTGCAACAGGTAAGTGACTTATATACCCCCCACCCAAGTGTTAAAAACCACACCTACTAATTAAAAACAGCCAAACAGCGTGAAAATGCAGTTAATTGGTATATACTGTACAACACAGATGTGAGGCAGACAGAATGATATATAGCCATTGGAGAGTATGTGAACATGTGATCAAGTCCAGGAGCAGCGTCCATGGTAACCTTGACTGCAGGAATTCTCCTGCACATTGCACAAATCAGCGCTATGTAAATCAACTAAAAAGCATATACAGCAAGGAAAATTGAAGATGTGAAGCCCACAAGCGCCCCCAAATAGCATAATAACTATAGAGGGACAATACTCACAGCGCGATCACTCACACATAACCTGGCTGCTCAGGGTCATGGTAACCATGGGGATATGCACACGCATGCGCACCCTGGAGACAGCACACTTTCAATGTTTATAACCAAACTGATACAGCACAAAAACTCATGTGAGTAGGAGAACAGGGTGCACAATGTAACCTATGATTCATGACTGAGATCATTCTGATGTATACCCATAAATGACCACCAGGGATTAGGTGCTAGCTAGAGTACGCCCCCAAGTGGTATCATCATCCATATGAATATACCTTAACGACACAGTGTACTCACTCCTGCACAACATTGCAAATGGGTGTCATGGTAACTATGGGGATATGCGCACGCATGCGCCACCTGGCAGCAGCAAACTGTTATTGAAATGACATACAGAGCACAGCGCAAATACCCCTAGGAACAGGGGAGCAGTGTGCGCATAACAGGCATCTATCTAATTGATGTTTACAGCATAAATAACCAAAAATAAACCTAACTGCTAGCATAAATCATAAAACAACCAGCACTTGCAACTGTGACAAATAGACCATTGCATCAATGTAGCATTAGGTCAAGATAAGCAATTGTCACCATAGGCATAACACGCAGCAAAAAAAAATGGCCTCAAACAGTCAAAAGGCCCAACGCGTTTTGTCATGTGACTACGTCATTCATGACCCCAGATGAAGTCACATGACGAAACGCGTTGGACCTTTTGATTGTTTGAGGCCACCGTATCAGGCCTGCATTACTCCTTGTGAGACCATGATTGGCTGAAACTGCTGAGGCGGCTGTTACGCGCCTAACAGATGGGAGGCTTTGGTCGCTGGTGAGAGGCGCTGACGGAGGAGACCGGCACATGTGGTTTTGTGCAAGCCGAGCAGCGGGTTCGGGAGGAGGGTTGGAGTGCGCCCAAAGTCACTTCTTGCTATTATACCAGCGGGGAGAGTGTGAGTTTTATTTCTTTCCCCTCTGTGTTGTTTGTCACCTTCAGTAAATGTTAATGCATTATACCCTCTGCATTTGTGTCTTTTTCTGTATATGATGTCACCAAGGAGCCTATGAACCAGAGGATCTACATATGGAGTGACAGTATTATGTGTTTTCAGTGTATATTATTCACTGGGTTTATTGGCATATGTTATTGTTTATTTCTGGTCACTGAACAAAGTTCAGTGATAGTGCTCTAATGACCGTGGTGGTTATGCATATAGTGATGCAATAAATACTTGATTGGAGATTGGTAATGGCTAGGTGCAGGTATAAGAGTTAGCAATGAGGTACAAATGGGTGAGCATATGTGTCTGAACCCAAATATAAATGTCCTGGTGAGTGTGGGTGGTGGAGATATACTGTATGAGCCCCACCCCCTCACTGCCAATGTGGACTGGGTCTGACAACTGCCTAATGACACCGATATAATACCCCAAAGTACAGATAAAGTACCAACTCACGTGACCATGCCCTTGTTGCCTTCCAAGATGCGTGCTTCTGCAGGTAGGTAGAGGATATGGTAGCCACCAATGCAGGTGATGCAGCGCACAGCAAAAGAACAGGATACACCGGAACAGCAGCAGTAAAATAAAAGTCCTTTATTGTATCTTCATGGTGCAGACAGGGATAGGTGCAAAAAATCCTCCTTCTCTTACGCGTTTCACGCCTGTACTCTCTGACGAAGCGCCGCACAGGCGTGAAACGCGTAAGAGAAGGAGGCTTTTTTGCACCTATCCCTGTCTGCACCATGAAGATACAATAAAGGACTTTTATTTTACTGCTGCTGTTCCGGTGTATCCTGTTCTTTTGCTGTGCGCTGCATCACCTGCATTTGTGGCTACCATTATTTCTGGTCACTTTGCGCCACAGGCACTTTTTGGTTTAGTATTCCACTGTGTGTATGCCTTTTCATGCAAATAAATTTACAATTTATTTCACTTACCTGTTTTGTTCAATGATTGACCCTGGTAAAAAACGATGTAAACTGCTTGGTTTCCCATGACACCAGCAAAGAAGTTTCACTTCAAAAACTAAATCAACAAAGTTAGAGAAATATGGTGGGTCCTAAAGAATGATTTTAGGTATGTAGGCAAAAGCTTAAGGCAAGGACCTCCAAGGTAGTATTTTCTGAATTACTACCAGTGCCATGTACTACCCCAGGGAGACAGTCAGAGGTTAATGCATGGCTCAGAAAGTGGTGCAGGAAGGAGGGTTTGGGGTTTTCAGAGCACCCAGTTTAGGGGTTGGGGCCTTCAGTTTAATGTTTTTAGAAGAAAGCCAGACCTTCTCTCCAGGTACTAAGGACAGATTCCTGTAAAGCTGTTTGGATCCTTCTGCATGACCCCTGCAAGGTGGTTACCCTATCATCTGCTGCAGGAACTCCGGACCTGGATGAATGCATGGGTAAGCGGGTAGGATGAAATCCATAGTTTACACAAAACGGTGATTCTTGAGTGGACTCATTCTTGAGAGAGTTAATCGCAAATTCCGCCCAAGGAACTAACTCAGCCCAGTTATCCTGAGAATCGGAAAAAAAACAACGCAAATGCTGTTTGAGGAACTGGTTCATGCGTTCAGTCTGCCCATTCGTTTGGGGGTGATAGTCTGAGGAAAAAAGAAGGGTAATGCCCAGGCTCTGGGAAAATGCACGCCAGAACTTCGAAACAAATTGAGTACCACGATCCGAGACAATAGACCACGGAACGCCATGAATACGGAAAATTTCTTTTACTAAAATATCAGCCAAAGTACTAGAATTGGGTAGACCCTTGAGGGGAACAAAATGAGCTTGCTTGGAGAATCTGTCAACAATCACTAGAATAGTAGTCATACCATTAGAAGGGGGAAGATCCAGGATGAAGTCCATAGCAATGTGACTCCAAGGACAGTCCGGGACTGGAAGAGGTTGTAAAAGACCAGAAGGCTTTTGACAGACAGATTTATTTTGGGCGCAGACTGGGCAAGAGGAGGTGAAAGCTCTAATGTCCTTACCATATTAGGCCAAAAAAAGTTCGCCGAATCAGATCCGTAGTCTTTTAAAGCCAGGATGGCCGGCAGATCTGGAGGAGTGACCCCATTGAAAAATTTTAAGATGAAAACATGGGGGTGCGTAGAGACGTCCGTCGGGAACCTCTAGACCTTCGGGGACCAGTGCTTGAGACTCCAAAATCTTATCCATTATGTCAAACGAGGCGGCAGAGATAAACAATGGGGGGGGGCAGAATACTCTCCGGGACATCCTGTGACCTCTCCTCAGTGATGAACTGATGGGACAATGCATCAGCTTTGATATTCTTTGTCCCCGGAATATAAGAGATGATGAAGTTAAACCATGAGAAGAACAACGCCCAACAAGCTTGACGGGGCCCAAGACGATGAGCACCTTCAATGTAAGAAAGATTTTTGTGATCCGTCAGGATCAGAATGGGTTCCTTGGTTCCTTCCAGAAGATGTCTCCATTCTTGTAATGCCATCTTGATGGGCAACAACTCACTATTCCCCACGTCGTAATTTCTTTCTGCTGAAGAATTTTTTTTAGAAAAAAACCCACAGGGGTGGAGTTTATCTTCGGGGGTGGTTCTTTGAGAGAGAACCGCACCAGCTCCCACGTCGGAAGCGTCAACTTCCAAGGTAAAGGGGAGGGTGGGGACGAGATGTCGCAGAATGGGGGCCGAGACAAAGGCTTTTTTAAGAGACTCAAAGGCCTGGCTGGCCTCCAACGGCCAAGAAGAAGGATCGGCCCCTTTTTTGGTAAGGGTCGTAATGGGTGCTACCAAAGTAGAAAAACCAGCAATACATTTCCTATAATAATTTGCAAAGCCAAGGAAATGCTGAATCGCCTTCAAAGAGTTGGGTTGTGGCCATCCGAGTACAGAATTGAGCTTCTCCGGATCCATGGTGAACCCCTGGTCCGAGATAATGTAACCCAGGAAGGTAGTTGAGGATTGATGGAAGACACACTTCTCCATCTTGGCGTAGAGCTTGTTGGCCCGTAAACGAGAGAGCACCATCTTGGTATGGAGAATGTGTTCCTCGAGGGTCTTGGAAAAAATGAGGATATCATCCAAATAGATAATCATGAAAGAATTCAAGAGATCACGAAAAACCTCATTCATAAAGTCTTGGAAGACTGCAGGGGCATTGCACAACCCAAACGGCATCACGAGGTACTCATAGTGACCACTGCGCATGTTGAACGCGGTCTTCCACTCGTCGCCACTGCGGATGCAAATCAGGTTATATGCCCCCCGTAAATCAAGTTTGGAAAAAATCGTCAAACCTTGCAGCCTATCGAAGAGCTGGGTGATAAGAGGCAAAGGGTAGCGATTTTTTATGGTAGTTTTATTTAGGCCACGAAAATCGATGCATGGACGAAGCGTCCCATCTTTCTTTTTGACAAAGAAGAATCCTGCTCCAGCGGGAGAGGAGGATTTCCGGATGAAGCCTTTTTGAAGGTTCTCTGTGATATACTCGGCCATGGCCTCCGTCTCAGGCAAGGATAATGGATATGACCTGGCTTTGGGAAAAGGGGCACTCCGAATTAAGTCAATCGGGCTGTCGAAAGGGCGATGAGGGGGAAGCTCCTCGGATTTGGTCTTAAACGTCCGGTAGGGTGGAGTCTTGCGAGGGAAAGGTTTCCAAGACGGCCAATACCGCAGCGGATGGGGGAGGCAACTCCACATGAGATGATCTCCATTGGACGGGGAATTCGGCAGTCCAATCGATAATGGGATTGTGAAGTTGTAGCCATGGTAAGCCTAGAATGAGTTGAACCGAAGGGGAATGGATGACATCAAAAGAAATGAGTTCCAAATGTCCATCCTTCATAGAAAGTTCCATGGGAAGTGTCTCCAAGGAAATAAAGGCTGGCTGAAGAGGTCTCCCATCGATAGCCTCCAAGCCGACCGGAAAGGCCTTCTCCCGGAGAGGAATGTTGTACTTGATAGCAAAAGCATGATTCATGAAATTCCCTCCGGATCCAGAATCGAGGAAGGCCAGAGCGGGGATTTGAACGCTGGCATACTTAAGGAGGACAGGAAGTAAGATACGCTTGGGGAGATCCTGTGCGAGAGAGAGGAAAGAGGAGATGGTACCCAGTAAGATCCCCTCATACCTCACTGGATGTTGGCGTTTTCCCGGCCTCAAGGGACAACGTGGCAGGATGTGTCCAGGAGAACCACAATAGAAACACAGGCTCTCATTCCTCCGACGTAGTCGCTCCGTTGAAGAAAGTTGATGGCTACCCAGTTGCATGGGTTCAGGAGCGTCCAATTATGGAAAAGCAAGAGCAGGTAACCTGGAAGCAGAAGGCACAGAAACAGAAGTACGAGGACGTTGACGTTCAGCCCGCCTTTCCAGAAGTCGTTGATCCACCCTGATGCACAAAGCGATTAAGGCCTCCAATGAGGATGGCCTCTTACGAGCTGCCAGTTCGTCCTTTAAGGATTCCGAAAGTCCCTGCCAGAAAGCCGCGGAAAGTGCCCCATCGTTCCAGTCAGTTTCAGCTGCGATAGTCTGGAATTCCAGAGCGTATAGTGCCACAGATCTCCGACCCTGCGAAATGTGGAACAAGGAGGAAGTAGCCATATCACTACGTCCAGGGGTATCAAAGACTTAACGAAATTCTCTCTTAAAGTTAGGGAAGCTGTAAGTGAGTTCAGGTTTTAGCTCCCAGATTGGTGAAGCCCAGGCCAGGGCGTCCCCGGTGAGAAGGGAAAAAACATAAGCTACCTTGGTACGATCCGTGGGGAAGCGAGAAAGTGACAGTTCGAATTGTATCTCTCACTGATTTAAAAACCCACGGCATGCAAGCGGGTCTCCAGCGTATTTACTAGGCGTAGGGATACGCAACTCCGAAGACCCTGTTCCTTCACGGGAGACAGTGGGAGGGATAACGGAACTGGAGACATTTACCTGGGAAATCTGAGAGGTTAAGGTAGCAACCTGTTGGTTAAGAGCGGTGACCTGGTTGTCCAAAAAGGTAAAGTGTTTGGAGATAGTGGTTAGGGTATCTTCCATCTCAGGGGGGTCTGGGTCTGATGGGCTCTGCATAATGTAACGCTCGGCCTGCCCACAAGCCAGACGAGACCCCGGGACTGAGGTGAAAAGGAGAAATACCACACACCTAACAGTAGACGGGGGCACGGCCGGAGTGTGGAAGTAGCGTAGTTGGTCCAGGGAACAAAAATAGAAAGAGTACCGTTCTTGCCAACTCCAGCATAGAAGGGTAAAGTCCGTAAGCCAATGGTCAAGGTGTAGGGAGAGCAGTGTGGTAGAGTGTCCGTAAGCCTGGGTCGTGGAGCGTAGAGAGCAGCGTAGTAGAGGTCCGTAAGCCGTGTCCAAGGGATATAGAAGACTGCAAGGTAGAGAGTCCAAAGCCAAATCCAAGGGTACCAGAGAGCAGTGTAATCAAAGTCCAAAGCCAAGGGTCAAAATCCAGGGAGGTCAGCAGAGAATCCAGGGACAGGAACAGGGACTGAAACACAAGAGAGCCAGGCAGAAGCAGACAGCACCAAGGTACAGAAGCTATGCAGAGTAATGTGGTAATGGCGAGGGGAGACTAAATAGTGGGCTGTGACCTATCAGAGGAAAGGGAGGAGCGGAGGTGCGGCCCAAGGGAAGCCCCGATAGGGGAGAATAGTCTGGGGGGCGGACCTGGTGGAGCAGGGGCAGGGAAACGCGCCGATGCGTGCGCCGCACATGAGGAGGCGGGGTCAGGTTAAACTAAACTAAACTAAAAGACCATTTTACTTAATAGATATTTATACATATATATTTAGGCACTGTACCGTGTATGAGTTTCACTGGATGTGCTAAAACTGAGCTTTATCTGTGTTTTATGTTCTGTCTCTGGCCAGTAAAGGGAAGCCTGGGTCTGCGTGCGCCCCGGAAGTGCGGGAGCAGACGCGGGAGAGACGCCGAAGGCCGGGGCACACCGGCGGGGACCTGAGGCAGCGGGTAGAAGAGGTAAAGAGGCACTGATAGCGGGTCCTTACAGTTATTCAGTTTATGTGGTCTACAGTACTTAGATTTTGCAAAGGCTTTGATACGGTTCCACACAAGAGGTTAGTGTACAAAATAAAGCAAATTGGGCCGTAAAAATATTTGCACCTGGATTGAAAACTGGTTGAAGGATAGACAACAGGGAGTTGTCATAAATTGAACTTTTTCAAGTTGGGCTAAAGTTGTGAGTGGAGGACCTCAGGGATCGGTACTGGGACCCCTGCTTTTTAACTTGTTCATTAATGACCTTGAGGTTGGCATAGAGAGCAAAGTCTCCATCTTTGCTGATAACACTAAATTGTGTAAAGTAGTAGTATCAGAGCAGTTTGTAATTTCTCTCCATAAGGACTTGGAGAGACTGGAAACATGGGCAGGTAAATGGCAGATGAGGTTTAATACAGATAAATGTAAGGTTAAGCATTTGGGAAACAAGAATAAACAGGTGACTTGCAAATTAAATAGGGATAAATTAGGGGAATCATTGATGGAGAAGGATTTAGGAGTGCTTGAACACAGCAGGCTTAGCAATAGTGCCCAAAGTCATGCTGTAGCTGCAAAGGCAAACAAGGTCTTATCTTGCATTAAACGGGAAATGGATGGAAGGGAAATAAACATAATGATGTCCCTTTATAAAGACCACACCTTGAATATGGAGTACAATTTTGGGCACCACTCCTTGGAAAAGACATTATGGAACTAGAAAGAGTGCAGAGAAGAGCCACCAAATTAATAAAGGGGATGGATAATCTGGTTTATGAGGAGAAGCTAGCTACATTGGATTTATTTACATTAGAAAAGCGGCGGCTAAGAGGGGCTATGATAACTATATACAAATGTTTTCGTGGACAATACAAGGAGCTTTCAAAGAACTATTCATCCCAAGGTCAGTGCAAAGGACATGGTGTCATCCCTTAAGGTTGGAGGAAAGGGGATTTCACCAGCAACAAAGGAAAGGGATAAATGTGGAATTCATTACCCATGAAGACTGTGATGGCAGATAAAATAGATTTATTTAAAAAAAAAAAAAGGTTGGACCTCTTTTTAGAAAGGAAATTTATGGATTTACAACCCCCATTTCCCTGGCTGACCCGCACCCCTGGTCCTGGCACTGCTCCTCCTTCTGCTGCCCCTACTACCACTGAAGGTACCACACCACCGGGGGCCCAAACACTGATGTGGGCTGCACCACCCCCACGTGCATAACCCTTGACCCCTGCTTGTGACCACCCACCCTGCTGCCTCCACCTACCCCCATACCGTCACCCAAAGCACACTGCTCCCCCCTTTGTACTCATTGCAGGAAAAACTCCCCAAGGCCCAAAACATCTCCCCCTGCATCAGACCCCATATACTCATGTCTTCCCCTTCCACCTCACCCCCATGTACCTATTAAGCGCTCCATCCTGTCCCCCACGGCTCCTGAAGCCCCAATGCCCATCTGCACCCAGGCAGAATTGACCACGCCCTCCCCCCACACTCCTTACCATGTCCTCCCCCCACTGTTCACTTATACTCTCATCTGATTTCCCATTCCCCTGCTCCATCACTATCTGCCCCTCCTGCACGATCACTCTAAGCCCACCCCTATCTGCTCCTTGACCCTCTTCCCCACCGTCCGCCCACCCCTAGGTTGACTTACCCGCCACCTGTTGCTCAGAAGCTGGCCTCATCCTCTTTTGTGCTGTCCTGGCACCCCTCGCCATGTCCTTTGCCCTCCTCTCGTGCCACACATGATGTTACGTTCTAGGGCAGCATTGCAGCATGAAGCCACGCCCATAATCCCTCTCCTTGTGCTGCGGCCTCGCCCTGCTCTGCTCATCGCATCCATCCTGCTGCAGACCTTAATCGTCATCATCTCTGCTGGGCCATTCGACCTCGACCATCTTCCTCCGTGCCGCGAGGCTATCTTTACAGGATACCAGAAACCAGGATTCTTGAGACAACTTTGTTCCAGTAGATCCTTGAAGAAAGAGGGAGGTAAGATCCATCCCCCTTACCTTAAGTACTCTTCCTTAACCCCACCCATGGCCTGACCTCATAGCTCCTTATGGGAGGGGCCCCTCGGCCTTAAGTCATGCCGCCCCTCCCCCTACAGGTCCAGAGCTTTCTTAAAGTGAGTTAATCTTGCTTCTTATACTTGACGCATATCTCTTAGGAGCTCCCTGAGAACTAGAGAGTGAGAGAATGAGAGGCCAATTTAGGAGAGGGCCCATTGACTTATGGTATATACCTGTAAACAGATTAACCTACTGTATACTGTGCAAGATGTAAAGTACACAAACCCACACACAGTTATTTAAACAGCTGCCATGAATGCTCTGTAAATCCCAATCAGAATACCAGTGTGGTCCAAATTAGAGTCAACCAGGAACAAACAACGTTTAGGTCCTGGCATTGGATGTTTTGATCAAAGTCTAAAGCCACGACCAAAACATCAATAAGTGCTAAAAAAACAAAAAGTATGTGTGTGTATAATGTGTGTATAAAGTCTGAAGCTCCTCAAAGTGTTTGCATGATGATGAGGATGCATTTATCTGAATTCTCAATAATACATTCCTCATGACCCATAGTTATTGTTTGCTATAACTGTATCAGAGCTGTGCAAATCTTTCACAAGTGTTCACGAACCATGCAAATTTAGCATTTTTTCAGGGAAGAAAAAATTGCAAATTACAGCGAGTAGGTAATTCGCCAAGCATTAAGTCAATGTGCATTTCAATTTATATGCTACTATACTGTATCTCCCATCCAGACCGTGTAATAGGGCATTTCCTGAATAGAAGAGTAGAGAGAGAGAGAGTGCACTATTAACCAGGTATCTCAGATATGTTCACAGGTATGACTCCATGTGTTGTATAGAGGAGTATTTTGGGAGGTGTATAATTTAATGGCTACTCTACTATCATCATTAAACAAAACTGAAATGCTTGGCTAATCACTTGTGAAGCCTGACTGAGCTGCGATTTACTGGTGAAATAGCCAGGAATCAAATTTGGTGTGTGGAAAAAAAAACCTTATTGAAGCTTGATGGAGTTCCCCAAGAGCTGCTCCCCTCTGCACAGAACCAGTGTGCAAAAGCTTAATATCTGCTTTTGCTTGTACTATGTGGAACGTCAACTCCACCCACTGGAATGTTAATGACCCAGGAAGTCAAAGGATTTTGAATCCACAGTCGCATTCAATCTGAAACCCTTCAGTGTACATCTGTGTCACCCCAAAAGGCAGCTAAAGGGTGTGAGTCGTTAAATGCTGTTTGGTGATGTTTGGTGATGTTAAAGCTTCTCTATTTCAATCTGAAACTCACCAGCCCTTTTATGCTTGTACCCAATTTTCCAACCCAACTGTCCATGAAATGTTTGTGAATTGACTGTATAACCCTGTTCATTTAATGTAACCATGTATTGTTATACCTCTATGCCTAGGACATACTTGAAAATGAGAGGTAATTCAATGTATTACTTCCTGATAAAACATTTTATAAATAAATATTGATCCAGAGGAAAGCATGCTTAATTCCATAGCTTTGTGTGACAAAGTAATGTAAGCAAGTGTAACCCTTATTTCCCACCCCCCCTCCAAAGCCCCCCATCCCCACCAACCTCAGATAGGGTCTCCTAGGGCAGGAGTGAGCAAACTTTTTATGCCGAGCCCCCCTTTTCATCCATGAAATTTCTCGGGCCCTCCCCCCCCCCTGCCTGATGTAATCAAAATCACATGACGTCAGCGCACGTGAGCTGGTTCAGCCAATGACCTGCTATGTGACGCGTCCGCCACGCGTCTACAATCTCCTGCAGCCAAGTTCACAAATCGCTTGGGCTGCAGGCGTGCGCGTAGGCAGTATACTAGTATTGGATCACTGTTAATTTTATTGTTTGCTGGCATCTGGTAATATGTTTTTTTCTGGTGCACAAAGGCAGTCCATTTGAGGGGGCATTCATCCACCTCTTTGCTACATCCCTTCCCTCTCCTGCCCCCCTTTTTTTTCCCTCCCTTTATTCCTTCTCCCATTTGCTTTTCCCATTGTCATCCACTCCTACCTACCAGTTTGATGTATTATTTATTTATTCCCGTTTTAAATGTTGCCCAGGGATCAGGGACCCCCATAACCAAACTCATGGGGGGTACTAATGAATCTCCCCTGCTGATCAATAATCCGAAGTGACCCCCCTGAACCAAAGAAGAACCCTCAGCCCCCCAAAAGTCATCCTCCCAAGCCCCTCAATTCTGCCATCTCTGCCTGACCTTCATCCCTCCGTTTAGCCATTGCGTCTCTCCCTCCCCCCAGTGTCTCTCTCTCACCTTCCCCCCAGTGTCTCTCTCTCTCACCTTCCCCCAGTGTCTCTCGCTCACCTTCCCCCCAGTGTCTCTCTCTCTCACCTCTCCCCCCCAGTGTCTCTCTCTCTCACCTTCCCCCCACTGTTTGTTTCTCACCTTCCCCCCAGTGTCTCTCTCCTCCTCCCCCCAATATATCTCCCACCTCTCCATGTCTCTCTCCCCGTCCCCTCAATATGTCTCCCACCTCTCCATGTCTCACTCCCCTTCCCCCAATATGTCTCCCACCTCTCCATGTCTCTCTCTCTCCCTCCCCTCAATATGTCTCCCATCTCTCCATGTCTCTCTCTCCCCCTCCCCTCAATATGTCTCCCACCTCTCCATGTCTCTCTCTCCCCCTCCCCTCAATATGTCTCCTACCACACACACTCTCTCTCTCACTTACTTTCACTATTAATACACACTTACTTTCACTGCAGTCCCCCATGTCGGCTGAAAACTGGGACAGGAGGAGGAGGGGCTGTCTGTGTGCTTGGTCTGTGTCACCCTTGTCCCTCTCACTCTGGGGACAGACTCAAACTAAATAGGAAGTGGCAATACACTAAGTAGCTCCAACAGTCACCGCTCCTGTGTCT
Source organism: Ascaphus truei (assembly GCF_040206685.1). Classification (NCBI taxonomy): domain Eukaryota; kingdom Metazoa; phylum Chordata; class Amphibia; order Anura; family Ascaphidae; genus Ascaphus; species Ascaphus truei. The sequence continues at coordinate 318,213,028 of NC_134483.1, forward strand.
TCTGATTGGACACAGAGCCTGATGATCTGACTTCACTGACTCACTGTACTGCCTGAAGTGTGGAAAACCCATGATTGCTCCTGGCAATTCTGCCCTTACGCAGGGATTACTGCCAGGAGGAGGGCAGACCTATAGCCCAAACCACACAGGGCTACACAAGGATGTTGTTCCATGTACCTAAGTAGGTGTAGCGTGATATCCCCTGGCTACTAATTTCTCCGGCCTCTCAAGCACTGTAAGTCCCAGTAAAGAGAGGGCAGTGTTGGGAGTAAATCTTTTAGGGCCCGGTTATGTTATTGTATAAGAATGTTAGTTAGATAAGCAGTGTTCAAACTGGGAGGCGCGCCCCCCTGGGGGGTGCAAGATTGTTTAGGGGGGGCGGAGGCAGCGGCGGCGATTTTGCCAGGAGCAGAGAAAAAAGGTGTCTGTAGCTGCAATTTCTCTTTTGGCTATTAGGTGGCGCTGTGCTACACAGCTACACAGCAGCATCTCCTTCTTGCTTCTTGTATCAGCATGGTGAGTGAGACTGGGACATGGGGAGGGAGTGTGAGACTGGGACATGGGGAGGGAGTGTGAGACTGGGACATGGGGAGGGAGTGTGAGACTGGGACATGGGGAGGGAGTGTGAGACTGGGACATGGGGAGGGAGTGTGAGACTGGGACATGAGGAGGGAGTGTGAGACTGGGACATGGGGAGGAAGTGTGAGACTGGGAAATGGGGAGGGAGTGTGAGACTGGGACATGGGGAGGGAGTGTGAAACTGGGACATGGGGAGGGAGTGTAAGACTGGGACATGGGGAGGGAGTGTGAGACTGGGACATGGGGAGGGAGTGTGAGACTGGGACATGGGGAGGGAGTGTGAGACTGGGACATGAGGAGGGAGTGTGAGACTGGGACATGGGGAGAGAGTGTGAGACTGGGACATGGGGAGGGAGTGTGAGACTGGGACATGGGGAGGGAGTGTGAGACTGGGACATGGGGAGGGAGTGTGAGACTGGGACATGGGGAGGGAGTGTGAGACTGGGACATGGGGAGGGAGTGTGAGACTGGGACATGGGGAGGGAGTGTGAGACTGGGACATGGGGAGGGAGTGTGAGACTGGGACATGGGGAGGGAGAGTGAAACTGGGACATGGGGAGAGAGTGTGAGACTGGGACATGGGGAGAGTGTGAGACTGGGACATGGGGAGGGAGTGTGAGACTGGGACATGGGGAGGGAGTGTGAAACTGGGACATGGGGAGGGAGTGTAAGACTGGGACATGGGGAGGGAGTGTGAGACTGGGACATGGGGAGGGAGTGTGAGACTGGGACATGGGGAGGGAGTGTGAGACTGATACATGGGGAGGGAGTGTGAGACTGGGACATGGGGAGGGAGTGTGAGACTGGGACATGGGGAGGGAGTGTGAGACTGGGACATGGGGAGGGAGTGTGAGACTGGGACATGGGGAGGGAGTATGCAACTGGGACATGGGGAGGGAGTGTGCGACTAGGACATGGGGAGGGAGTGTGAGACTGGGACATGGGGAGGGAGTGTGAGACCGGGACATGGGGAGGGGTAAGAGTGTGAGAGTGGGACATGGGGAGGGGGGAGAGTGTGAGAGTGGGACATGGGGAGGGGGGAGAGTGTGAGAGTGGCACATGGGGAGGGGGGAGAGTGTGAGAGTGGCACATGGGGAGGGGGGAGAGTGCGAGAGTGTGACATGGGGAGGGGGTTAGAGTAAGACATGGGGAGGGGGGTGAGAGTGGGACATGGGGAGGGAGGGAGAGTGTGTGAGTGGGACATGGGGAGGGGGTGAGAGTGGGACATGGGGAGGGGGGTGAGAGTGGGACATGGGGAGGGGGGTGAGAGTGGGACATGGGGAGGGGGCTGAGAGTGGGACATAGGGAAGGGGGTGAGACTGGGACATGGGGAGGGGGTGAGAGTGGGACATGGGGAGGGGGGTGAGAGTGGGACATGGGGAGGGGGGTGAGAGTGGAACATGGGGAGGGGGTGTGAGGACTGGGACATGGGGAGGGAGTGTGAGACTGGGACATGGGGAGGGAGTGTGAGACTGGGACATGGGGAGGGAGTGTGAGACTGGACATGGGGAGGGAGTGTGAGACTGGGACATGGGGAGGGAGTGTGAGACTGGGACATGGGGAGGGAGTGTGAGACTGGGACATGGGGAGGGAGTGTGAGACTGGGACATGGGGAGGGAGAGTGAAACTGGGACATGGGGAGAGAGTGTGAGACTGGGACATGGGGAGAGTGTGAGACTGGGACATGGGGAGGGAGTGTGAGACTGGGACATGGGGAGGGAGTGTGAAACTGGGACATGGGAGGGAGTGTAAGACTGGGACATGGGGAGGAGTGTGAGACTGGGACATGGGGAGGGAGTGTGAGACTGGGACATGGGGAGGGAGTGTGAGACTGATACATGGGGAGGGAGTGTGAGACTGGGACATGGGGAGGGAGTGTGAGACTGGGACATGGGGAGGGAGTGTGAGACTGGGACATGGGGAGGGAGTGTGAGACTGGGACATGGGGAGGAGTATGCAACTGGGACATGGGAGGAGTGTGCGACTAGGACATGGGGAGGGAGTGTGAGACTGGGACATGGGGAGGGAGTGTGAGACCGGGACATGGGGAGGGGTAAGAGTGTGAGAGTGGGACATGGGGAGGGGGGAGAGTGTGAGAGTGGGACATGGGGAGGGGGGAGAGTGTGAGAGTGGCACATTGGGAGGGGGGAGAGTGTGAGAGTGGCACAATGGGGAGGGGGGAGAGTGCGAGAGTGTGACATGGGGAGGGGTTAGAGTAAGACATGGGGAGGGGGGTGAGAGTGGGACATGGGGAGCGAGGGAGAGTGTGTGAGTGGGACATGGGGAGGGGGTGAGAGTGGGACATGGGGAGGGGGGTGAGAGTGGGACATTGGGGAGGGGGTGAGAGTGGGACATGGGGAGGGGGCTGAGAGTGGGACATAGGGAAGGGGGTGAGACTGGGACATGGGAGGGGGGTGAGAGTGGGACATGGGGAGGGGGGTGAGAGTGGGACATGGGGAGGGGGGGTGAGAGTGGAACATGGGAGGGGGTGTGAGACTGGGACATCGGGAGGGAGTGTGAGACTGGGACATGGGAGGGAGTGTGAGACTGGGACATGGGGAGGAGTGTGAGACTGGGACATGGGGAGGGAGTATGAACTGGACATGGGGAGGGAGTGTGCGACTAGGACATGGGAGGGAGTGTGAGACTGGGACATGGGGAGGGAGTGTGAGACCTGGGACATGGGGAGGAAGTGTGAGAGTGGGACATGGGGAGGAGAGTGTGAGAGTGGGACATGGGGAGGGGGGAGAGTGTGAGAGTGGGACATGGGGAGGGGGGAGAGTGTGAGAGTGGCACATGGGGAGGGGGAGAGTGAGAGAGCTGTGACATGGGGAGGGGGTTAGAGTAAGACATGGGGAGGGGGGTGAGAGTGGGACATGGGGAGGGAGTGTGAGACTGGGACATGGGGAGGGAGTGTGAGACTGGGACATGGGGAGGGAGTGTGAGACTGGGACATGGGGAGGGAGTGTGAGACTGGGACATGGGGAGGGAGTGTGAGACTGGGACATGGGGAGGGAGAGTGAAACTGGGACATGGGAGAGAGTGTGAGACTGGGACATGGGGAGGGAGTGTGAGACTGGGACATGGGGAGGGAGTGTGAGACTGGACATGGGGAGGGAGTGTGAAACTGGGACATGGGGAGGGAGTGTGAGACTGGGACATGGGGAGGGAGTGTGAGACTAGGGACATGGGGAGGGGGGAGTGTGAGACTGGACATGGGGAGGGAGTGTGAGACTGGGACATGGGAGGGGGGAGATGTGAGACTGGGACATTGGGGAGGGAGTGTGAGACTGGGACATGGGGAGGGAGTGTGAGACTGGGACATGGGGGAGGGAGTGTGAGACTGGGACATGGGGAGGGAGTGTGAGACTGGACATGGGGAGGGGAGTATGCAACTGGGACATGGGGAGGGAGTGTGCGACTGGGACATGGGGAGGGAGTGTGAGACTGGGACATGGGGAGGGAGTGTGAGACCGGGACATGG